>NW_026068000.1:6005814-6033859 GCF_014885135.2 Alexandromys fortis
CCTTTGCTTTACAGAAGCTTCTCAGTCTCAGGAGGTCCCATTTATTCAATGCGGCCCTTACTGTCTGTGCTGCTGAGGTTATACGTAGGAAGTGGTCTCCTGTGCCCACGTGTTGTAGAGTACTTCCCACTTTCTCTTCTATCAGGTTCAGTGTGTTCGGACTGATATTGAGGTCTTTAATCCACTTGGACTTGAGTTTTGTGCATGGTGACAGACATGGATCTATTTTCATTCTTCTACAGATTGATATCCAGTTTTGCCAGCACAATTTGTTGAAGATGCTCTCTTTTTTCCATTGCATTAGTTTTAGATTTTTATGGCAGGTTATGGGAACTAGTGACAGAGCCCAGTGGGTGTCTTAGTTTCATTTCATGTTGCTGTGATAGAATACATGACAAAAGCCACTTGGAGGGAAAGGGTTTATAAACCACGATTTCAGGTTATTGCCTGTGAGACCACACGGGTGTCTTGAGATAGCCAGCCACATTGTGTCCACACTCAAGTACAGAAAAGAAAGTGTGCCTACTTATGTTCCTTTCCAATCCTTGCCCAGAGAATGGTGCCCCCAACAGTGGGCAGGTTTTCCCACCTTAGTTAACATAAGACCCCACAGACATGCCCACAGGCTAACCTAACCCAGGCATTGTATCAAGTAATAGTTAAAACTAACTGTCATAACTGTAAAGGTACTTGCTTCTGCAGTTGTCGTGGCACACACCTTTTATCCCAGCACCCAGGAGGCAGAGGCAGGGGGATCTCTGTGAGTTCAAGGCCAGCCTGGTCTATAAAGTAAGTTCCAGTAAAGGCATGGCTACAACCCTGTTTCTTAAAAAACAAACAAACAAAAAATGCTTGCTTCTGAAAAGGCTGACAACTTGAATTAATTCCCAAAACCTACATGGTGGAAGAAGACAGTCAACTCCTGCAACTTGTCCTCTGACTTCCACAAGTGAACTGTGGCACATGTTCCTCCACCCTGAAAATAGATAGATAGATAGATAGATAGATAGATAGATAGATAGATAGATAGATAGAGAATTAAACCATGGGTTTTGTTTGCCTTCACCTACCATGGCCAAGTTTGATTGCAAGCGTGCGCCACCATATCCTTCTTAATTTTTTTCTTTGTAAATTACACATTTTGTTATAGCAGAAAAAAATCAAGACATTCAAGATGCCCCTGGTACAAGCAGGCATCAGAATCAATGCCTTTCCACAACTGGTACTTAGCAAACAATAGGAGAGGGGCAAGAAAAATTGTGCTTGCTGTCTGTTAGCATGACTGCTCTGTGACTGGTTGGCACTGGAGAGCTGGGAACTAAATTCTCTGTGGTCTCTCTGATAAACATAGATTTATTGTTTTAGCCTTTCTTTTTCTTTTCATTGTTCATGTTTATGTGTGTGCCTGAACATGTAGAGGGCCAAGGGCAACATGGGAAGTCATCCTCTACTGCGTTTTCCCCTTATTCACAGAGGCAAGGTCTCTCAGTCAACCTCGAGGCTGATCGTGCCAGCCAGCTTGTTCTGGGGATCCTGTGTCACCGTTTGTATGGAAGTACAGGCAGGATGATATGTTCACCTGACAATTACGGGGGTTCTGGGGATCTGAGCTCAGATCCTCACACTTGCACAGTAAAAGCTTTGACTGCTGAGCCCTGCCTTTTGTAACTTAACCATTCTCATTACTGTTGTTGCTGTGAAGAGACTCCAGGGCCAAGGCAGCTCTTACAAAAGAAAACATTTAAGTGGGACTTGCTTACAGTGTCAGGAAGTTAGCCCATTATCATCATGGCGGGGAACATGGCCACACCCATGGCACGGTAGCAGTGGCTGAGAGCTACAACCTGGGATGCAGGCTTAGAAAGCGACTCGGGACTTGACATGGACTTTTGAACTCTCATACCCCCAGTGACACACTTCCTTTAACAAGATCGCAACTCCTAATCTTTCTGATCCTTTCAAATAGTGCTACTCTCTGGTAATCAAGTATTCAAACATATGAGCCTATGGAGCCATTCTTACTAAAAACCACCATGAATGACTGACTAGTCCAGTAGCATTACATAGATTTATACTATTGTATGACCATCACTACTATCTTTCTCAATAATTTTTCTTCTTTCCAAACTAAAGTTCTGAATAAATTATTTATTTATTATATATAATATATATTATATTATTTATTTATAATGGCTAATTCAACAATAACTCTCCCTTCTGGGCTCCTCTAGGCCATGGAAACTATCATTCTCCTTTCTGCCTTCATGAGTTTTATGACAGATAACTTTGAGTGGATTCTGATTTCACTTAGCCTAATATTCACATTGAAATATGCATCACATTTTTTTCTCTTTTTCAAAGATGAGTGATCCTCTATTGTGAGTTACTTTCTTTACCTGGTCATCATCTCTCAACAGACATTTTGGTTGCTCCCGACTCTGCCTTTTGTGAATGATGTCACTGTAAACATCATGTATGGAAATGAGAGATTTGCTTTCAATGAACTCTTGTGTGTTCATATGTGTATGTAGATGCTCACATGTATTGTGTGCTTGTGGACATGGGTGTGTAGGTCTGAGAACAACCTCAGGTGTCATTTTTCAAGTGCTTTTCTACTATTTATTTGAGACACGATCTCTTATTGACCTGGAACTCACCAGGTAGGCCAAGCAGGCTGGTGTGTGAGCTCTAGGGACCTGCCTGTGTGTGCCTATCTTGAGACCACTGGTTTTACAAGCATCTACCGCCGTGACAACCGTGCCAGCTTTTACATGGATCCTGTGGACTTAAGTAAGACCCACATGCTTGTGAGGCAAGCGTTTTATCAATTTGGTGTCTCGCCAACCTTCCAGCGGTTTCTTAAAGCCACATGTGACTTGTGTGAGCCTTTCTTGAGTTCCTGGCTATGAGAGAAGGTTGAGCTAGGAGACAAGGCTTTGGTTTTACTCTCACTGACACAAGCCTCAAAGTCCCTGGGGCAAGTCACACGCTACCTCTGAGTTACAGGCCCTCCATCCATCAGTCAAGGGAGGTCCTTCTATTGCTTAGTGACTACACATGAGCCATTTTATATTCTGGCATAGAACATTCAGCTACTGGCGTTTACTTCCTCATAGGTAGGGTTAGGAGTGAGCAGCCCATGTGTACAGAAACATATCACATTGAGCAGACATGAATTTGACCCTCAGCCATGGAGAGGTCAGCCTTTGGGAACTGTTCACTGGTCACAACCTTTCTGAGAGGTTGCCCTGCTGGGATTAGTGATGGAAGGAAAAGAAGGTGTGAGAACCAAGCCTTGATGGTTCTTATGGAGTGGATGGGAAAGCAGCCTGCTCAGCTCCACAGTAGCCTGCCAGGCAAGCCTGCCACTGCAGTCTTGACAGGAACAAGCCACACCGATTTATGGCATGTCAGTGTGCGTCACAGCCATCAGCGGTCTTGCTTGTTAAAAAAGAAAACTTAGGGGGAGCCTGGAAATGTGGCTCAAGAGGAAGCTGGGAGGTTGCACAAACATTTCCAGGAAGGAGCAGGGGCAAGGGCACCAGCATGGCTGTTAGAGCAGACTGATTTTCAAGTCAGGACTGGTTTTAAAATTTTAAGCCATGTTTTTCTTGGCAAAAGGCACAGTTCACAGGCACAGTCAGGCCAGCTGCCTGAGTCCCAGCAGACAGGACTCCTGCTCAGCTCCAGAACTGTGTGAAGGTGCCAGGCACAGACCTGGTGGAAAATATTCCCTGACAAGGGATGCCTCCCTTTCCTTAGTCATGACTAAGTCACATGAAGAGTAGATCAGAGGACAGGCAGAGAAGATGGACAAAGGAAGCCTCCAAGAGGTGATAAAGATGGCTGGAAGACCAGCAAGATGGCTCAGAGGGCAGAACCACTTGCTTCAGCCCCCAGAACCCACATGGTGAAAGGAGAGAACCATCCACTTTATACATGGACTGTGATGCCTACATACATACATATANACACACTGTACTCAATAATGTACTTTTTTTTTTGAAAAGAGGAAAATGAGGTGCAGGCAGTAGTGGAGAAAGAGGGAAAACAGATCTAAGCTGGGTTCCACTGCCGCAGTGGAACAGCCATCGCAGACTGCAGTGTCCCAAGCTGAAGCATAGCTGAGAGCCATCGCAGACTGCAGTGTACCAACTGACAGTGTAGCTGATAACCATTGCAGACTGCAGCTTCCCCTCCTATCAGTGCCAGGAAACATGTCCTTGTTAGCACTGTTCCAGGAAATAATAAATGTTTTGAAAGAAAAGAGGGATTATCAGGATTGTTAATTTTGTTCAAGATTGTGGAATGAAAACAAATGGAGAGAAAATGGCAATAAAAGTGTGAATAAAAAGGAATAGAGCAAATGCAGACATCCACTGTATAAAACTATATTTCTCCAAACAGATAAATGGGAAAACCTCGATGAAATATATTTGGGGAAAGTGCAAATGAAACACTTCTGATAGGTAGAAATGGGGGGCATGGTGGGACTGTGGTCATTAAAGGTCACGGCCTTCAGAAACTCTAGGTCCAGGGTTCCAGGTTAGGGCTAGCCTTTACTGTCCTCAGCTTTGTCCTCTACTGCAAAGTGAGGAGGTGGTAAACACATTTGTACAGGTAGCATGCCTTATTTCCAAAATCAGACATCTCACCTGCAAGATAGCTCAGTTTTGAATTTTGACCACACATGGAGAAGAACCATGTCAAATGTAAGACAGTACACGAGGAGGGGCTTACTAAACCCACCCCCGGCCGTCTTCTTTCTGCCTTTTCCCAACTGTGACACCCAAAAAGGCCTCTGGAACATGCAAGGCATCCCCTTGGTGGGGGTGGGAATGTAGCTGAGATTTCTGAGTACTCCCAGCTTGCATGGCTCTCAGCAGCAGCTGCACCCCACTCTCTCACTGCAAGAAAGCAGGTCCCTTAGGGTTACATACCTCCAAGTAGCTCCTCTGACCTGCAGAATTCAGAACTGGCTTCACACAGACATTCTAAGTGTGGACTGAGTTGGGTCATTGGTTCCCACTCATTCCATGACAACTGTTCTGAGACACACTCTGGAGTCTGGACCCCATGGCCGCCATTCCTGAGTCTCCTTGCTCTAAAAGGTGTAGGACTAACCTCACTAACCTCTCTCTTCTACCCTGGCTTCTGTGATCCAGATAATTACAGATTCAACTGCTCTCTTCTGCCATGAAGCACCTGGGTTCTAAGAAAGCATGTCACAGTCTAGAAAGACCAGGGTATTAGAAGGGGAAGAGAGCTGAAGCTGTGTGGACAGATGAGTGTTTCCCTGAGGATCTGGGCACAGGCCTGTGATCGTCATGACCCTGGAGCTGGGCGCTGGGCGTTGAGACAAGGGAAATACTGTTGATGCAGCTTCTCTGTGACTTTGGCACTGCACCTCTCTTCTGAGTGGTTTAAAACTCAGTGCTTCTTTGGGGATTCCAGTAGACTACAGGACATAGCATTTCCATATCATGCTTTTCAACTAGAGGCTGTGCTAAATGCAGAGGCCTATGGACAGGGGTGACTGATGTCAGAGACAGTCCTTTCAAAGCGTGGGAGAAATGACATGGGAGCCTCCCAGACTCCTGCTGATCTGATGGCTTTTGTTGTATTGCAGGTCATCACAGCTGGCTTGTCACTCTTGCTGTTTGATGTGGTCCTGACCAGTGCAACTGTGGGCTGGTAAGTTCTCTGCAGAGAGAAGACACACATTCATCACGGTATTGACTTCTGCTCAAATGAAGCAGGAATGTGTGCTAAGTAGATATCTTATCCTGAGAAAAGTTTTATGTTAGTGAAGCCTTCCTTCTTTTATTTAGTCATTGAATTATTGGTTGGTTGGTTGATTGATTGATTGATTGATTGATTGATTGCAGTACTAGGGAGTACTCATGAGCTAGGCAAGCACTCTTCTCTAACCTACATCTCACACTGTAGCCCAGGTTGGCCTTGAGCTAGCATTAATCCCCCTGCCTCAGTCTATCAGATGCTGGGGTAGCAGAAATGAGGAAGCAAGCCCTGATTCTTTATCTTTCAACTGTTTTCAGTGTGTGAATTGACATTCAGAAGAGCACGCTCTTACTCTTGCACAACTCATGATATACAGTATTGTACACTTAAACAGCATGTTCTTATATATCAACATTTTCAACTGAAGATTCTCTATCTAACTAATCTCAGTTCAGCATATCACCAGAATGCCTGTTAGCCACTCATCTATCTCAGAGTTGCCATCATTGATACCTTGGTGTCTAAGGAGAGAATAATTGGCTGACCCAGAAGCCCTTACAAATCCGTTGTGGAATATTTAACTATGTAAAGATGTGTTGCATTTGTTTAACAATGTAAGGATGTGTGTCTAATTACGTAAAGAAATATTGCATTGTTTCACCTTGCCTGCTTAAGGCGTCTAATTGGTCTAATGAGAACTGAACGGGGCCATTAGCTAGGCAGGAAATGGATAGGCAGGGCTGGCGAGCAGAAACGATGCATAGGAGGAGAGGAGAAATCTAGACTCGAGAGAGGAAGAACGAGGACAGAGAGAGAAGAGAATGAGGAAGAAGAGGGGAACATGCCTGGGCCAGAAGCAAGGCAGTTGCCAGACAGACATGAGAAGCAATGAAAGTAAGATACACAGAAGGAAGAAGGGCAAAAAGCCCCATGCAAAAGGTAGATAAAGAGGGCTGGAGAGATGGCTCAGTGGTTAAGAGCATGGCCTGCTATGCCAGAGGTCCTGAGTTCAATTCCCAGCAACCACATGGTGGCTTACAACCATCTGTAATGAGGTCTGGTGCCCTCTTCTGGCCTGTAGGCATATACACAGAATATTCTATACATAATAAATAAATAAATATTTTAAAAAAGGTAGTTAAAGAGAGACAGGCTAATTTATGTATGTATGTATGTCTGCATGTATGTATGTATGTATGTATGTATGTATGTACATATGTATTGTATTTTTTTAATTGAGCCATACATTTTTCTCCACTCCCTTCCCATTCTCTCCCCTCCCCTTCTACCCTCTTTCATGGTCCCCATGCTCTCAATTTACTCAGGAGATCTTGACACGGGCTAGTTTAAGTTAAAAGAGCTAGCCAGAAATGAGCCTAAGCTAGCCTGAGCATTCAAAACTAATAATAAGTCTCTGTATCATGATCTGGGAGCTGGTGTCCATGTCTCCTACATAAAGTGGTGCGGTGTTTCCATTTAACCTATTCATCTCCTCTTGTGTAGTCTTACATCATCTTTAGGTTACTTAGCCTTTAGATTACCTAAGCACAGTCTGATTCTGGGTGGGCAGGAATGTTTTTCTCTTGTTGATACCAAAGTAATCCTGATAAATTGGTCTGTCCTGGCTACCTTGCTGGCTTTGCCTTGTGTATGCATTAGGAACTGTCCTTCAGTGACAGCCAGACTTGCTACTTCTGTGGTGTCCACAGACACTCGTTCCCCTGTACAATGGCAAACTCCTGCCTGAGTCACCCTAGGCAGACAAAAGTGAGCACACAGGGTAAGGAATTCTTGCCCTTTCTCAGTGACATTTCCTGTCTGGACAATAGCAGAAGGGTAAAAATGAGGAAACACTCCTCCGCCTTCCTTCTTCTTTTCCTCTTTATTTTATTCTTACTTGTTTACACATTGTTACTGTTGTTTTGAGACAAGATTTCTCTGTGTAGCCTTGGCTCCTGTCCTGGTACTTGCTTTGTAGCCCAGACTGGCCTCAAACTCACAGAGATCCACCTGCCTCTGCCTCCCGAGTGCTGGGAGACCCTGCTTCTGAAAGGTTCCTGCCCTTCCCAGTACTGCCATAGACTAGCGACAGTGTTTAAACATAGGGGCTACTTATTCGGTAATAGTAACAGCCAACCATAAAGAACGTGGTGGTTGGGCAGTAGAGTGTTTCTTTGGTGATGGTGATGGCATCATGGTGATGGTTGGACAGTAGAGTGTTTCCTGGATAAGGCAGCGTGGTATTTAACCAATTTTCCTCAGAGCTTTATAGACAAGATGATATCATACTGGAATTCAAACTCAGACCTTAGTGTGTCCAAAGCTCCCCAGACTCTGGGACCAACAAGCACAAGCAAAGCCTTGTCATCAGTACAAGTTAATCTGCAAGGTTAAAGCCCATAAAGGAGACCCAGGGAAGCTGGCATAAGTGTTTATCTTTCTGTCTCCAGGGTGCTAGCCAAAATTCTTGACAGTATTTTTCTTTCTTACGTGCACACCTTCATATTTTGTATAGAATTTCAATGAACCAAAGAAACCTGGGTGTTGAACTGAGTGAGAGAAATCAGAGTGAGGCCAAGTTCAGTGAGAAATCAGTTGCTCTCGGGCAAGCAGCAAGGTGGTTGTCTGGTAGGAACTTTGTCTCCAGGCTGCTTCTGTCTGTGGAATTGAGGTTATGCCCTGGGCAAAATGGAAAGAAAGGCCATTTGGACCCAATCAAGGAAGCAGTATGTATATCTATTGCAAAAGGAACCTTGGCTTTGAAATCCCTGGGTTGCTATAACTCTTGAGATTAGGGTTGGTTTTCAGCCGCAAAGAATTTTCCAGCCACAAAGTGAACCCCCAGAAGGAGAGTGTCAAGCTGTAATTCTGTGTGAGTTCAAGCATGGCCCAGTGCTAGGCCAGCTCTCGGTTTCCAGATGGGACTGGCTAGTCTTTGTCCCCTGGAGATTGAAACTAATCCAAAGTCACAAAGGGCAGGGGTTACAGGGCTTGGATTTTTAAAATGTTTTAGATCTATGTATTTTCCTGTACAGTTGTTGTTTCTTATGTTTTGATTGATTATCAAATTTTAGAAATTAGGTGATTTCTTCCTGCAAATCCAGATTCCCATACTCCTTTGGAAATGGTAGCCCGCGGTGAGCTGCAATCGCTGGAGTGCACAGATAACTGGCCTGGAAGGTGCTTTCTGTTGAGCATGGGCTGGGCCATGCCTGGCTGGCTAGTCTCTTCTGCGAGGGCAGCATCTTAGCTGCTCAGATTAGGCCATTTAGAGCAGGGTTTCTGGGTTGGCAAGACAGCTTGGTGAACAGAGGTGCCGATCCAGCTGCCACAGATTGTCTCTGACATTCACACACGTGCCATAGCATGCATGCACTCATGCTCACATGCACAGAATAGATACATTAATGTAAAAACTAAAAATAAGATCAGGCCAGGGTGTGGTGGTGTACGCCTTTAATCCCAGCACTTAGGAGGCAGAGGCAGGTGGATCTCTGTGAATTCAAGGCCAGCCTGGTCTATAGGGCGAGTTCCAGAACAGGCTCTAAAGTTACACAGAGAAATCCTGTCTTGAAAAACCAAAATAAATAAATCAATAAATAAAATCAAAATGTTCACTCTTGGCACTATTGGTGTTTGGGGCCACATAATTCTTTGTTGTGAGGTACCTTCCTGTGCCTTGTTGGATGTCATAAAGCAAACCTGACCTCTACCCTACTAGAGCTAGTAGCACCTCTCATTTATAATGGAGAATGTTTTTAGGGCACTGGGCAGTGCTCCTTAGAGACAGAATCACCGGTCTCAAGGTACCTGCAAATGAACAGAGAGAGTGTTATCTGACTTTTCAACACGATCCTAAGGAATTTGCCCATCTCCTGATTAGGGGTCTGAATCAGCCCAAGTTCTTGGCAGCATCACACAGGCACCACCCTAGGTGTGGCTTTGTATGACAGCCAGATGTGTAGCTTGTCCCTCCCACCTGCCCCCAGATGTGTGCACTGGGAATGATTTGTGTGTAAGACTGTGCGGAATGACCACATTGTACCTGCTTCCTTCCAAGGATTCCATGACAGCTCTTCACTTCTGCCTGTCATTCCCTGGGGCTGCCATCTCTCCCAGGCTGCCAGTCATGACAATGGCTCAGACTTTATCTCAGTACAAACCTCATGAACATCAAGGGTATTCAGAAAATGATTGGAAAGAGCTGGGTGTGACGTTATGCACGTGCTCAAAAATCCCAACACTCAGGAGGCCGACACAGGAAGATTACAAACTCAGAATTGCCTTGGACACTTATTCAGACCCAAAACAAAGAAAAGGATTTTCAGCCAGGCATCAATGGCGCTCACCTTTAATCCTAGCACTCCAGAAGCAGGCAGATCTCTGAGTTCGAGGCCAGCCTGGTCTACCGAGTGAGTTCCAGGACAGCCAGGACTACATAGAGAAAGCCTGTCTAAAAAGAAAGAAAGAAAAGGTTTTCAGTTATCTTTCAATCAAGACATGCTCTCCCTCTGATTTTAGATCCCCTTTCTGGAGACTACTCAAGCCTTGGTAAACAGAAAATGAATTTAGGAGCCAGGGGAGAATGTCTATTCTCTAAACCCTTTAGGACTATAGTGAATGAAACATCAGTTTCCCTTTTGAATGAATGTTGGCATTTCATTTAAAAAGGTAAAATTAAGGGCTACGGATATGTCTCCATCGGTAGTGTGCCTGCCTAAACTTAAGCAAAACCCTGGGTTCCATCCCCAGTGCTGCGTTAAACTAGGTATATTCTTGCCTATGTCGTGACTTGAAATTTGGGCTACATAACACACTGTCAAAAAAAAAGTCCATTATTTTCACATGTATAATACTTTATCAGGCTGTGAATTTTATTTGCAAGGGAATGAGATGTTAGGGAAATACATCTTAGTAGGGTAGAAGGGAGGAAAAACCAAGTAGTTGGAGTATAGATGTGAGATGGGGAACACGTTTAACAATTTGGTCATTCATTGGAGATATATCTTTGTGCTGGGTTTGTATCTGAGGGAAAATATTGTCTGTCTGTTGAGCTTAGTAGGAACTAGCCAGGTAGCCACAATAATAGTTGTAAGATGAGACAAGGCCTTTGATACCCACAGGGGAAAGTCTGGAAAGGCTCTGGAAGAGACACTTGGGATGGGCGTTTCTGGCCGTGTGTGCTCTCCAGCCTGAGGTTATGCCTTTACTCAGTGAAGCGAGTTTATTTCAGGAATGGTGAGGATTACAAGGTTTGCAAACACTTCATTCAAGCTTTGACTTAAATAGTTCTAATGCCATGAAGACTTCTGGACCCCGTGTGAGCTGCTCCTGCTGGTTAGAAAACAGCATCAAAGTCTACCTCTTTGCTCTCTGCACAGTAAATGAAACAAGGTTTGTTTTCATTTTACCAATCACTAAGCTCCTTGGGTGCTTCATAAAGTCTCTCTGCCAAAGGGAGGAATGTGAGGTTATTAGACTCGGGCTTTGTTCCCGGGCTGTAGGAGAACAGCTGGCCAAGGGCCAGCACTGCCTTGGTTCATTCCTGGTGATTAAGGAGGATTATTGAGAAGTGTTTAAAATGAAATTGTCCCCAACAGAGCTCCGTGCAGCCTTTCTCTCAGGCTGCTGTGTGTGTGTGCTTGTCCAGGGATAGGAGGTAATATGTATGTTCTTGAATGGGAGGAACAGCAGAACTTCTTCAGATGAAGAAAGGGCTTTCAAGAAGAGCTCACGGGGGGCAAAGAAGGGCTTCCTGCCCCCTTCATTTACCAAAGCAAACAAGTGACAGAATTGCAGTATGAATTCTAATTGGTACTACTAATAAAAATCCAGCGTCACACATCAGAGAAGCAGAGCAGCCAGCCACTAGAGAATTCTTTTACCTCTACCGATGCTCAGACCAAAGGGGTGATCCTGTCCTCAGACTGCCCTGAGCTCCTGTCTCCTTCTTCCTGAGTGGCCTCTTTCTGTCCAGCCATATCACTCCTGTCTCCACCTCCCTAGCGCTGGGATTAAAGGTGTGGGATCCCAAGTGCTGGGATCACCTTTGTGTGAGCTCTTTGTGTTTCTCTTTTCGACAGATTCAATCTTGTGTAGCCCAGGCTAGCCTAAAACTAACAGAGATCCCTCTTCCTCTGTTTCCTGAGTGTGTGTCACCACTTCCTGGCCCTAGTGGCTTAACTCTGCACTCAGATCTTCAGGCAAGCTTTATTTGTTAAAACACAAACAAAATATCACTGCATTTCCCCCTTTTTTTGTCTAAAATAAAAAAGGATATAACTAATAAAAGAAAAACTGTATACAATAAATACTATAACTATATGTAATATATATAGGCAGTAAGTACATCAACAATGTCTAGTCCATTTGCATTTGACAAATTCAGAGAAAATACTCCATTATCTATCCTATCTTAGTGAGCCCAAAGTCTTATATCTAATTTACTTTCTATGATAACTTGCATTACCATCCAAAACTATCTTTTGATGTCTCTCAACATTATACACTTTACACCTCTTCAGTGAGTTTCTTTTCTGAGTCTGGTAAATAAGGAAAACTATAATGATAACTATTTAGTCGTCAACTCCCTCAGAGACCTGAGAAGGACATAATATTAACCGAGTAAACAGGAAGTGCGAGCAAGCAGCTTCCAAAAACTGTGAGTAATGGCAGAAACAGCTGGCCGCCTGGTCAGTCACCCAAGGTTCCTCTGCAACATTGGGGCGTCCATCCCCAGCATACAGGCCTAGAATAATTTATAGACTTTCCTATAAAGCAGAATTTTGGAAGGACTGTTCTGCATTGTCTTGACAGTGTTTTGTAGTCACTCTCTTTAGTGTCCTGCTTGTCCAGTTTGGACAGCACAGCATCAGCAGTCGAGGCAAGGGATTTTCTTGCCCAGTGGCTAACTTATGTCACAAAGAAAGTAAACTCCATGTGGAGTTTCTTCAGTGCCCATTATATTCTCTGAAGTAGATTGGTGCTGCCAGGAGAAGACCTGCCTCATTGTTATATAAAAAAAAAAGAACTTATATTATTAAAACATCTTAAATGCCATATTCTGTAGATCTCTGATATATCTCTATTTGACCTTGGGAACATACCTAATATGACTACAAGTTCAATTATAATAGGTGGCTAATTACTAACCTTCCTTTATCCCAATCATCCTGTTTCCCCAAGTTCTGCCCATCCTCCCCTTCTCACTTCTCTCTCCCCATCTCCCCTTACCCCCACCCCCCCACCCCAAGCTCCCAATTTTCATTAGGTTCTTTAATTGCTCTGAGAAGGAGTTTCCTCCCTGATGACAAGGAGCAACTGAACCGGATTTAGCATAGGGGCCTGCAAGAGGCCCGTTAAGGAGTTTTCCAACAGCAATGGGTTACCTTGAATGCCTTTTGTTGATATACATTCATTAATACAATATCTGCCTTTGCCACACCTTCTGCATAATTCAGAAAGGAGGGGTGTTCTGTTTGGATTATGCTAAATAAAAACATTTTTTTCTAGGAACATCCTGTTTACAGTCTCTTTTAAGGTGACCTTGTTTGCCACAATGGAAACACTTGACATTTTGATTTTTCCTCAAACTTCTGAAAATCACCTCTCCTACCCAAACATGATCATTGTCATTAGATTCAAATGATCCATTTCCTCCAGGGGCACCGATCTTGCCTTTAAAGGCCTAATTATCCTTTTGCATTGAGAATTAGAATTTTCAAAAGCCAGAGATTCAATTATTATTTGTCTAGCTTCTGAATTTGTTATTATTCTATTATACTACTGATGTCAGTCTTTGTAAGAAATCAGTGAAGGTTTCTTTTGGGCTCTGTGTGACCTTGGTAATCGACTCAATCTTCTTTCCTACTTCTTCAATTCTGTCCCCAGCACTCCAAGCTGCTGCACAGCATAAAGCCAGGATGTGGATGTGGCCATCATATAGGGATTGCTTTTCTTTAGCATAATCTCCTCCAAGAAGTTGATCTTGAGGCATTTCCATACTTCTAGCTCTACTCTGTTCTTCAATGGTTTAGCCTCATCTTTGAACCAGGTCCTCCATTGTAATTGTGGACCAGGCTTCAAGACTGCTGTAGCCAAGTCTCTCCAGTCTTTAGGGATAATTCTATTACAGGTTGATCATGAGTTTAACATTTGCTTCTTCACAAATGGTAAATGCATGCTATATGAGATTATCACATCCTTGAATCTCCTTAAATCTGGCATTGCCACAGGAGTCCAATCAGCTCTTATAGAGCCTCTATCATTTGGCAATTCCTATAAAGTTCTGGATATAGTGAGGTTGGTTGTTTGAAAACCTTAGGCTGGTCTTCTCTAATCTTAAAATGCAATGCTGAAATTGGTTCTCTATTAAATTCCTCTGTCTTTGTTTGAAAATCTTTATGATCTGTTTTATTAAGTTTTTCTAAGGCTCTTATCTTGACACTCATACCAAACCATGTTATAAGAGATAAACCAAGAATTATCAAAACGACAACGAGGATTATCAAACTGATAATTAACAGTATGTCAATCCCAGTTAAGTTGATTATACCTTCATTTAATTGTTCTATTTTTAAGTCATGCAGAGACATAACTTTCTTTAACGTAATTGTCTTTTCCATTTTTAAATATGGGAAAAACTCTTTTAACTAATTCCTCCCTTTAATAATTCTAAATTTTCTCCAAATCTTCCAATGATGTTGATGGACATGTGACTGAGTGCTGCTGCTGCTGCTGCTGCTGCTGCTGCTGCTGCTGCTGCTGCTGCTGCATAGAGCAGTTGAAAGCCTGACTGGATTTCATGGCAGCTACGTAGTTTGACAGCCAAGAAAAGGGTCCAGGGAGAGTCCACCAGGAGAGAGGAAATGAAAACCTAAGTAGCAGGGTGGTGACTCTGGCCATGTAGAGCTCTGGCCTATGCTGGTGACTGCAAGGCCACAGGCAAGTGGCTTTTTTTCATGAATTTGTGCCCCCAAAGTTGTATGTCAGATGTAGCCCGAATTCTAATTGATATTAATAATAAAATCTCAGAGCCACATATAGGGCTTAATGCTGAAGATAGAGAAGCAGAGCAGCCAGCCACTAGAGAATTCTTTTTTTTTGGGGGGGGTTCATTTTTTTTAATTAATTAATTAATTTATTTATTAAAGATTTCTGTCTCTTCCCCACCGCCGCCTCCCCTTTCCCTCCCCCTCCCCCAATGCTTAGACCAAACTGGTGATCCTGTCCTCAGACTGCATCTCCAGAAACCATCGTTCTCCACCAAACCTCACACTGCACTGAGCTCCTGTCTCCTCCTGCCTTATAGTCCCCTCTCTGCCCAGCCATATCACATTGGTTTCCACCTCCCTAATGCTGGGATTAAAGGTGTGGGATCCCAAGTGCTGGGATCACCTTTGTGTGAGCTCTGTTTCTCTTTTTGACAGATTCAATCTTGTGTGGTCCAGGCTAGCCTAAAACTAACAGGGATTTCTCTGCTTCTGTCTCCCCGAGTCCTGGAATTAAAGGTGTGTGCCATCACTCCCTGGCCTCTAGTGGCTTAACTCTGCACTCTGATCTTCAGGCAAACTTTATTTGTTAAAACATAAACAAAATATCACTATACAGAATCCTTATAGCTTCTAGGGTCTCAAACTAGATAAGAGCCAAACAAGCTCCCTATGTTCACAAATAAGTATTTCTATGTATGGTCTTTTGAAAGTTAGACCATTTTTGGGTTACTAAAGCAGTCCTATAGTGGTGATTATGAACTCTTCATAGGTGTACACGGTTACTAAGACACCAGTTCCGGCTCTATTTCTGTGAGGTAAATAAAGTGTTTGAGTTTTTCTCACTATTTATGATGGTGTCTGCAGGAAAGAGGGACATAATATTCCCACTTGGAACATCTTCCTCTCCTACTCCTTCTCTACCATTTGTCTCATAGAGGGATGTGACTGGCTCCTGGGCCAGTACTCCTATGTGCTAACCCAGAGCGAGAGGAATTTTCCCAGTCTCTAATGTGGTAAAAGAGTAGAGTTGTCTTTTTTTCTCTTGCCTTGCAGAGCAGACTCATTGTGAGGTACAACAATATGAGAAGGTGCCATGTCTTGGTCCTTAGAGCTGACCCAGTGTTCCCCCTAGGAAAGAGGTCCATAGAGATTGAGTTCAGTGATGTATCCATGGCCACTCACTTGTGCAACATGCATGTCCCTCATTAGATATTTCCAGCAGAGATTGGGCAGCATACTGCCACCAAGGCAGGGATTACTGCTCCAGGAGAAGCCATGTGTTATTGGTAGTCTATTATAGGCCAAGCACAGGGGTATATAGCTTCAGATGTTATCTTCAAGTCTTTACACACTGTTATGTGTGGTCTGCTCCCATAGACCAGGTAGGGAAATGAAGGCTTAAATAAATCTGAACTCATGTCTGTGTGATTATAAGTTTATTACTTCTACATTTTCTTACATAGTTCATTCTTGTTCTAAAAGTGCAAAGTGGTACAGATTCCCTGTGTGTCAGCATCACCATATAGGTTTTTACCGTGACAGTAATGTGTTTCATGTACTCAGCACCCCAGACACGTTAGAAATATAAAGGTACCATGGTGAGTGTGTGTGTGCTGAATTTGTATAAGATAGTTGGGATATCGGCTGAGAAGATAGAAAAGAAGGACAGAGAAAATGGTGTAACTGAAGGTTGGCAGGCACCTCTGAAAAGCCTTTCTCTGCCAGGACCCGCCATTGTAATCCCTTGGCAGTTACCCAGCCCGGTCCCCAGAAGAGCAACAGATACCAGATTGTCTACCAACAAGTTTAAAATAGAAAATGGAGAGATCTTTGGCTGTATTAAATTTTAGGCATGTTAAATATTCACTCTTCTCCTGTCCGAGGTGCTCATGTGTCTCGGCTTTCATTGCTGACTACATACATCTCTTTCTGTGCTGGTGGGAAGGTCATGATTCCCATGTATGTGCTCATCTGTAACTGTTGTTAGCCTAAGTTCAGAAGCCACGCCCTTCCTAGTGTAAGTCTGTGTGTACATAATTTCACATTCCCCCCATCCCATTTAGCTAGAAGCATCCAAGGAGTCATGAGAAGTCCTTCTTATGGTTTTCCTTCAGAGTGTTGACTGGTCAGGATATGTGGGTACCCTCCCTTCCCTGAGGAGGCCTGCCAGACCTCCTACCTCTCACCATGTAACTGATGTTTTTCCCTTACGTGGTATGATGGTTCTTGGGCTGTGCCTAGAGCCAGGCTTGCCTGGGCTGGTAGTCGTGGGGCACATCACTCTTCCTTGCTGTTTATGGGTGCCAGGCAGTTTTAGTAGGCCACAGGATGAGGAAACTGACTGTATGCTACTGTTTGCAGCTTCCTACTTGGTGGACTTGGAGAGGCCCTGCTGGTTTTCTCGGAGCGGAGAAGTTCCTGATGGAGTTGGTCAAGGAAAGGAAACACTCATCTGCTACAGGAGAACACGGCACTCGGGCCTCCCTCTTAAGGAACATAGAAAGAACTCAGAGAGTGCAACCAAGCTGAACTCGGTGTTTGCTGATGACTCAAACACCCCACCTTTCTCATTACCGAGGGGAGGATTTCACAGGGGCCTCTGCACCGCTGCAGAGAAAGGACCCATCTTACATCTTCTCATGCAGGACCATCTTCACTCCGCTGCACCCAGTTCTGCAGAATCAGGAGGCAGGGGATCTTAATGGGATGGCTGTGTCCTCTGGATGGACCGCAGCCTCTGGACACCAGGACTTTCCACCAAACACTGTCCTGTATTTGCGGTTACAGTCCCATGGAGTCTTATTGCTTTTTTTTTTTTTTTTTTTTTGGTGGTGGTGGTGTTTTGTGTCTTTCCATTTTGGAGTCTCTTCCCCCACTTTGATTTTTCTGGTTTACCTGGAGCCCATGCCCACCCACAGAAAACAAGGCATGAATGCTCCTGAGAGTCATGTAGGGCAGGGCAGGGTTGGGGGCTGGGCAGGATTGGGGGCTGGGCAGGGTTCTGGACCAAATGAGATACCAAGGAAGATCTTTAGACGGTGTTGTGAGTGGAGGGCTCTTGTGGTTGATGCAGATTTACTTATGGTTTCTAAATTTCTTTTGGTTCTTGTGAATTTGTCAGAATGTGTTGAGTTCTGTAGAATCTGTTAGGTTAGGCTGGTGATTAAATCAATTACCTGAAGCCTTTTGAGTCCTATGTGGCCCAGGTGGTCTCCAATGTCTTACGTACTCTGTCTTCTGAGGGCTGAGACTGTAAGCATGCATTCCTATGCCTTTTGTTCCTTAAAGTTTTTTAAAATGTAATTCCTTCATATCTCAGATGAGATCTCAAGGCATTGACCACTGGATTTTATCTCTCACACTAGATTAATGATTGGAGTAAAGTCCCAGACCTTACCACTGAGAAGAAGCTACTTTACACAAAATAGTCGCTTGACTCTGAATCCACTAAGGCTTAAGAAAATAATGCTTCAGTCTAGATATTTCTTCTCACTGATTTTACAAATACTTTTTTTTAGAGGATCAATAAAATGGTCATTTATTAGTTTTCTACAGTGTTCTCAAACTTCAGTGTACAACAGAATCATCCAGAAGGTTCATTAAAACTTACATCACTGACATTGATTCCAAGTTTTGGCTCTGACCAGGTTTGGTGGCACACACACCTTTAATACCAGCTGTTGGAAAGCATAGGCAGGAGGATTTCTGTGAATTTGCAGTCAGTCTTGTCTACACAGAAAATTCCAGGCCAGCCACGGCTATAAAATGAGACCTTGTTTAAAATGAAACAAAACCAGGTTTATGATTCTGATCCTGATTTTTTTTTTAATTTTTTTATTGTTTTTATTGAGCTATATGTTTTTCTCTACTTCCCTCTTTCCCTCCCCATCCTCTTCTGCCCTCTCCCCTTATCCCCACGCTCCCAGTTTACTCAGGAGATCTTATCTTTTTCTACTTCCCACGTAAATCAGATGATTTTTACAGATACTTGATTCTGGCAAGTGTCAGAGAGTTTGGGTCATACTGAGGTCACTTTGCCAGCCCTGGAGTGTAGGAGACCTGTGTCATTGCTGGAGCCCCCACCCCCTGGGATCTGCAAACCTACTCCTTGTCCCAGGTTCAGTCCCAGGAAGAGTGAAGTCAGCTCCATTATCACTGAATGTTTTTTCCAATTTGTTGGAAAACAAAGGAAATGAAACAATAGGATGGATTTATGTATTCAGGATGTGAGGATCTTTAGTTCATCTTGTTCTGGTCTTAGCTTATCACTTAAGGTGAAAATGTCCCAAGACTTGATGCTTATGTGGTTTGCAACTCACTTTCCTAGAGTATTTTTTAGATTTATTTATTCTGTTGTTTTATGTGTGCTGTGTACCATGTGTATGCCTGAAGTAGTGTCACACACAGTAGTGAGCTGCCATGTGTGTGCTGGGAGTTGACCCGTGTGCTGTGCAAGCACAACAAGTGCCCTTAACTGCTGAGCCAACACTCAAGGCCTACAACCCACTTTTAAAATACAATTTTATTTTAAATTATGTGTGTAATGGATTAAGTAAAAATGCTACAGGTTCCTTAGCGACTGCAGAAGGCAGCAGGTCCTGAGAACAGCCAGTCCCAGGCAGGACAGCGCAGTTCTCCAAGCAGGCCTCTGAAGGCTCTGGTCCCGGGCAGGAAGCCATGCGGCAAGGCGAGACACAGAGACATGGATAGGCATGCCATGCAGGGTGAGGTTGGATATTTATTTAGTGGGTTATGGAGGGGGAAGGGAGAGGGGGAAGAGCAGAGAGGGAGAGAAAGAAACAGAGGGGGAGGGGAGAAATGGGGAGAGACAGAAGGGAGAGGGAAATGGAAAAGGAAGAGACTCAGGCTGCAAGCAGGAAGGAAGATCTGCCTGCCTCAGTGGACAGGGGAGAAGTGGGCATGGCTTGTCTCTTAAAGGGACAGGACAGATCATTACAATAAGTGTGTGCACAGTGAGTGCAGGTGCCCCAAAGAGGCTGGAAGAGAATATCGGATCCCCTGGAGATGGAATTACAGGAAGGTGTGAGCTGCTTGACGTGAGTGCTGGGAGACAAACTTTCGCCCTCTGCATGAGTGTCACATGCTCTTACCTGCCGAGCATGTTTCCAGTCTAGAACTCATTTCTGCTCTTCATCTAGTGTAGCACCTAGTAAGTATATAGTAATATCCTGTACATCAAATGGAGAATCTGGGCTTAGAATTTTCCTCATTTTAATTCCCCTAAAATTCTCTGCCTGCCACCTCTACCCCCAAATTGCAAATGGTGGCTGTCCAAACGTCATCCTATGCCCATCTTTCTAAATGTCAGCTAAGTGGTTGGGAGTCCTCAGCTCCAACCATAAAGCACTCAGCCTCAGCCCCATCTCTAGTTGGGTGTATTAAAACCCTCACTGAAACCACATTCCGGAGTCCCATTGTGTCTTCTTCCTTGAGTATGTTTGTACTGTGATGACAGAGAGAGACAGAGGACCAGTTGCTCCTTCAGCACACTGACCCCCAGCTTCCATCTGTGTAGCCCCATTCTCATGCTCAGTGACCCAAGTGGGGCTCCCCTACACTGCATTTCCCCTAGAGCTCTACTGCGGCTGTCTGGCCCAGGGCTCCGCGGTATCCATAGTCCTTATGTCATCATGCCTATTTAATTCTTAATCCTTACCAGCTTTATTTGTTTGTTTGTTTTTTGAGGCAGGGTCTCTGCTATGTAACCATGGTTGTCCTGCTGGAGGTGTAGGCCAGGCTAGCCTTGAACTAAGCTTCTGCCTCCCCAGTACTGGAAATACTATCATTCCTGACTCCAGCTCCATTGAAAAGCCAGTGTGGATTTTTTTTATTGCATCAATAAAGAATATGCTTTCTTTTGAGAAAGGCAAGATTCTGTGTGGTTGTGTATTAAGCTGCACTATTATGGCTATAAAGAAAAATAAACCACTTATTTTCTTGATAATTTGCCTATTTTTCCTTAAAAAAAAAAAACTCCACAGGGGAGAACTATAGAAATGATTGATGGCGTCCCTGGGAGCTGAGTTCTTAGGGTTGTTGCCGCTGCACCTTGTTTTTAAATGGGTCTCCTACTGTAGCTCAGATTGGCCCTGAAGTCAAGCCCGTCTTCTTGTCTTAGACCGCTGGATGCAAATGACTTGAGCTCTAGCCTAGGCCTTTCCACCCTTTCAGGGCCTCGTGGCTAACTAACTCCAGTGAATGGATACAATGGACAACTGACTTGGTTCAGGCTCCCTCAAGGGTTCAAAAACTCCCCAACCATCTTTGACGAAGGGAATACTGGAGGACACACTCACAGTCACTCTCCTGCAGTAGGTGGATGACCTCCTGACAGCAGCGGACACTGAAGAAAACTGCAATGTAAGCACTGGTGATTTACTTACTGCCTTGGAAACTCTGGGGTACCGGGCATCAGCTAAAAAGGTCCAAATCTGTCAAACTAAAGTGACTTATCTGGAGTGTATACTCAAGGGAGGGCAGTGTTGGCTTTCTGAAGCCTGTAAAGAGACTGTGCTTAAAATGCCTACCTCAACTTACAGCAGGGATGTTAGAGAATTCCTTGGGTCAGCTGGCTTCTGTTGACTCTGGATTCCCAGCTTCTCTGAGCTGGCTAAGCCACTGTATGAGGAAACAAAAGAGAGCCAGCCCTTTCAATGGGCCGAGGTGAAGACAAGGCCTTCAATAAAATAAAAAAGGCCCTCCTCTGGGCGCCCGCACTGGAATTACCAGGGTTCATCAAAACCTGTCACCTATACGTAGATGAAAGAAATGGCATAGCTAACGGGGTCCTCACTCAGACTCTAGGCCAGTTGTCTACCTGTCACAGAAATCCCTTGTTTCTTTCTAGTTCTTCTGAGCACCATCCTAGGCTTTTGCCACCAGAAGGTGATGTGGGTGGTCTCAAGCCATTGCCCTTTTCCAGAACAATATGCCTCCTTTTGCTGAGTTCTTGGATTAGCATGGTTAATGGCTGGGGTTGGGGAGGGGCCCTAGGAGCCTGGGAGATGGTCTGGACAGAGGGCACTCTTCTCTTTTCTCGACCTGTGGGCCTGAAAAAGGAAGTGCTGTCCAGATCTGCTGAATGAAAGACGGTGACACGGGTGGAAGGCTCCTGATGCTTAGAAAAAGACTTCACTATTGAGTTGCTCTAGACAAGTACTGAAAAACACTCCGTGGGAGACAGGGTCAAGTGGCTGAGACTCCAGGATGGCCTTACGGTCCTTTAGTTCCTGTTCTCGATGAAGCAGACATAGGTGTGAGGGCTCTTGGGCTCTTCCTACTCAGTGTCCAGGCGTCAGGGTCTGTCCCTGAGCTCAGCTTGGAGAGGCTGTTGGATCTTGTTGCCAAGGAGGTCCTCACCCATGCCCAATGTCATTTCTGTTCCTTCTCTAGATTCTGGGATGGCCACTAGGATGTGGTGGCAGTGGTGTTAGGTGACTTTCAAAGCCCGGTCAGAACCAGCTTTGCAGTGTTTGTCTTGGTCTTCTGGGATAGTCTATGGGAATGGGAGCCACCATGCTGAAGAGACCAGCACCTATTGTTGGAGACAGCCATGATAAGCTAAATATGAACAGATCACCCAAAGGAAGTTCTTTACTTCCAACCATTATCACCTGCCAGTGTAGGACTCAGCCATCCATAAATTTAATGGAGGCCGGAGTCTCAGTAGTTTACCCTGAAGCAATACCTGGTTGCAGGAAGAACCACAAACTGAGATTACCCAAGCACCACCCAAAAACAGACCATCCAAAGGAAATGCCTAACATTCCAACTGTTGTAGATAGGATCACCTGCCAGCACACACTCACCAGGACACCCCTAGACAAATGTCAGCAAATCAGCAGTCCTGGACCTCAGAAAACCCTCACCCCCACTTTTACTACTATAAAAACCCAACTCTAACTGAGCTTGGGGCTCTCTGTTTATTCCAATACGCTGGACATGAGGAGAGACTGAGTTTGCAAACTTGTATAAAATAAAGGCTCTTTACTTTTACGTTCAGTACTCGGTCTCCTTGTTGGCTTTTGCAGGACTTTGCGGATTTGGGCATAACACTATGTGCCAGTGGATAGACCTCTGTGCCAGCCATCTCACCACCTGTCATGCATGCTCCAGATGAACCCACAGGCAGACCAGCTGAGTGCCATCAAGTGTCCCCAGCCACTGCCACATGGGCAGAAGGACCCCCCATCCAAACAGTGACATACGGTAGCATGATCTTGGGCCACTACGTTTTGTGGCAGTCTGTCACATAGCAACAGAAAGCAGAGCTGTATGGTGGTGCCGCCTTAGCCTATAATCCCAGCTAGGCCAAAGGCTCAGCAGGAAGACTGATTGGGCCCTACCTGGTCAACACAGCAAGGTCTGATCTAAAAGAAAAGAAAAGGAAAAGGAGGGGTAGGGGAGAAAGAGGCAGGAAAAGGGAAAGGACGAGAAAAGTAGAGGGAAAAAAAGGGAAAGCAGGAAAGAAAAATCTACTATGAACTAGAGCAGAGACCCCAGCCTTGCCTAAAAGATGTGGGATAAATAGGCTGTTCCTTGCAGAGCCTCAATTCTACCTCTCTCAGGAGGTCCAGCCTGGCCAGCCCTGCTCTGAGCACGCAGAGGATTAGTCTCTGTCCCCATGACTTCCAGACAGATATATGCCCATAGGAGGAACCTGATGAAAAGTTTGTGCACCCCAGAAGTCTCTCTGCCAATGCAATAATCCAAATCAGACCAATCAAACCAAATTAGAAAAACTCCAGGTTTAATGGATGCCAATGCTCCCAGATGGCTTTCCAGCCCCCTAGAGAGGAGCCAGGAAAGGAAGACTGGAAAACCACGTGTTTGTTTTCTGGGTTCTATTTAAATACCTTGTGGGAGTGGTCTTGAGTATCTGTGTGGAGGGGTCAGGGTTTGGCAGTCATTCTCATGGGTGGAGTCTGGAATGAGGCAACTCCCAGGGGAGGGGCTTGAGATAGAACTTGTCTTTGGGTTGTTCCCATTCTAGTGGGAGAGAGTTGAACCGACTGGAAGAGAGCCCCATGGGTCACAGCGAATAGGTATTCGAGGAAATGACTGGCTGACCTCCCTTTGCTCCAGGGACCCAGCTCTCAGTACAGCTTACCCATACTGCATCTCACCTGCCCCTTCTAAGAGGCCTATGGTGGGGGAATGGTGTGATTTTGTCTCTTTAAGAGACAAGCCACACCCACTCCCTTCCTGCTTGCAACCTCAGCTTTCTCTCTGCCCGTCCCTCTCTTGAAGAGGTAGCTTCTGCCTCTCTCCCCACTTCTCTGCTCCCCCTTCTCTGTCTCTCTCTCTCTCCCTCCTATCTCTCTTTTTCTCTCTCTCTGTCCCCTTTTTCCTTCCCCTCCAAAACCCTCCTAATAAATGTCTGACTTTACTCTATATGATGTGCCTATCCATCTCTCACCTGCTGCCGGGGACCAGCCACTTTCCCTGTCGCATGGTCTCTGGGAATGGCTGCTTTTGGGTCTCCAGCAGTCCCACCCACTGCCTGCCCACACCACTTGCCGGGGATCAGCCACCACATGGCTGGGGACCAGCCACCTTGGTTTGTGGACCTGCTGCGTGGTCTTGACCCTGGCAGCTAGCTGCAGGGATGCACAGCAAATCCATAACAAATGGTCCTTAGACACAGATGCAGAAGAGGTAAGTTTCCTGAGGTTCAGCTTGCTAGAATAGGTGTAAGGATTTGGAGGTAGGCCTTGACCACACAGCCTCCACCTCTTCATTCCCATGGTATTCTCTCTTCTCCATGAGAGAAGGCCACACTGGGAAGTTGAGCATGGGAATGGGGCTGGAAGGTAGAGGGGCTGGCTGCTGTGGTCTGTCGGTCTATCAGACTTCAGGGCAAACATGTGTTATGTGTCTGCTCTTCCCTACACTGACAAGACTCCTTGTCCCAGCCTAAATAGGAAATCTCCACAAGGTCAGCTGCTACAAATTCTCTACTAATCTCAGACCAAAGGGGCAATCCTGTCCTCAGACCACACTGCTCCTATCTCCTTCCACCTTATATTCCTCTCTCTGCTCAGCCATATCACTCCTCCCTAGTGCTGGGACTAAAGGTGTGGGATCCCAAGTGCTGGGATCACCTTTGTGTGAGCTCTGTTTCTCTTTTTGACAGATTCAATCTTGTGTGGTCCAAGCTAGCCTAAAACTTACAGGGATCCCTCTGCCTCTGTTTCCTGAGTCCTGGGATTAAAGGTGTGTGCCATCACTCCCTGGCCTCTAGTGGCTTAACTCTGCACTCTGATCTTCAGGCAAACTTTATTTTGTTAAAACACAACATATCACATTTCATTTTTTGTCTAAAATAAAAAGGTTATATAGTATATAAGAAAAACTATATACAATAAATATAATAATTATATACAATAAACGCATTAACAATGTCTAGTTCATTTGCATTTGACAAATTCAGAGAAAGTACTCTATTTCTATCCTATATGAGTGAGTCCAAAGTCTTGGACCTAATTCACTTTATATTCTAACTTGTATTATCACCTCAAAATTAACTTTTTATGTCTTTCAACCTTATATACTTCACGTTTCTTTAGTAAATTTCTTTTCTGAGTCTGGTAAACAAGGAAAACTGTAACTATCTAGTCTTCAACTTCATGAGAGATCCAAGAAGGAAATAATTAATTGAATAAGCAGGAAGCATAAGCATGTGACTTTAAAAAAATGTGAGAAATGACAAAAACAGCTGACTGTCTGGACAGTCATTCCTCTGTAATGTTGGGGCATCCATCTTCAGCCTACAGGACTAGGATATTTGATAGAGTTCTTTATGAAGTAGGATTTCTGAAGGATTGTCCTATCTTGTCTTGGCAAGGTTTGGTAGTCACTGCTTGTGCCCTGCTTGTTCAATTAGAACAGCATACTGTTAGCAGTCAAAGCAATGACATTTTCTTGTCCAGTGGCTTACTTTTGCCACAAAGAAAATAAATTAGTGTGGAATTTCTTTAATGCTCATCATTGTCTCTGTAGTAGATTGGTACTATCAGGAGCAGACATGTCTCATTATCATAAAGAATTATGTTATTAAAACATCTTAAATGCCATATTCTGTAGATCTTTGAAGTGTTTGGAGATGATCTATTTAATATATTTCTCTGTTTGAACTTGAAGCAAACCCAATGTGACTACAAGTTTGATTATAATAGGTGACTAATTACTAGCCTGCATTTTTATCATCCTAAAGAGTTGGTAATAATAACTTTCAACAACTAGACATTTGCATTACATTGTTAGTTGAGCTACAGTATAAGTAGCCTGAACAACAACAGAAATGCATGTACAATATGTTTCAACAAAATTAATCTCAAATTTGTATCAATATGCAAAATTTATTTACAGGATACAAAAGACTAATACAATGTAAAATATTTAAAACTAGTACTTGCTTTTTAAAAAATAGATTCAATAATCTACCTTTTTTATCTTATCATATCTATATCCTCCCTTTTTTCTTTTCAGAGTCGATTCGATAATCTAACCTTTTATCCTATCATATCTGTATCCCCTCTTTTCCTTTTCAAAACAAGAACCCTGAATCTAATCTCCCTTGTTTATCTTTTTTCCTGATCATTACCAATTACAACTTGTAACCAATCCCCTTAAACAATGAAAAATATCCATAACCCAATGAAAGACCAAAAAAATACCTGCCCTTTGGGAATGTGGGTGTTATATTCTTAATTTTACTTCCTGCTGTCTGGGGGTGATGGCATCTTTAGGGAATCTTGAAAAGAAAATTTTGAGTTAATTGTCAAGTCCTGGAAGAAGCAGCTATATCATTTGTTGTCCAGTCTCTGAGTAATAGGAAAGTTCAGAGCTTGTCTCAAGTCCTGGCTAGAGTATTTTGTGAGACTGTATTATCTCAGTTATCCACCTCAAAATTGTTCTGAACAGTTTATGGTCCAAAGATGCTCTTTAGGTGGTGCTCAGCATGGTGGTGTTATCATAGTTTTGGAGGAATTGTTGTTGTGGGGCCCTATTCTCCTTTTGGAGATGTCAAAGGTCACTGTTAGGCATGGTCATAGTTCACTGCAGAAAACTGATAGGGACTCAACCTGAAATCATGTGCAGGAAGGTAGCCTTTTTATAGAAATAGTTAGTACTCTATATGACCATTAATATCATGACAAAAAGTTTAATATATATATATCTTATAAATTTTGAGATAATACTTATACTTTAAGAAAAGCTGTTAAAGAGTCAAAATGAAACCAGAAGGATTATGAGATTAGTGGCAATAATAGTCCCTTAATTTTGTTTTTTCTTCTGTTTCATATCAGGTAGTTCTGATATGAGATAGATTTTGGATCTTACTTTAATAAGCACACTTGGGTTTAGAGAAGGAGAGAGCCACAATCCAACTCTAAATCCAGCTTTAATCTTTAATTGGGCTAAGACTACATAAAGATCATTTGCTTTATGTGTCTATAGAGAATAGCAGACACAAACATTTGGGAAGATTTATGTAGTTTTATCCTGTTGAAAATGTGATATACTAACAGGACATTTTACTCTTTTTCATTGGACATTTTTTCTGGATGATTTGTCCCTTTTCTTCAGATGTCTTTAAAGTACATCTGATTCAATTCCATAGTTTTTCCTATTATCCAATGTCTCTTGGCACCTGTTGTTCCTTTATCATTAGCATTTAGAAAATTTAAAGTTAATGAAGCATTATACAATATATTTCTGGGGATCTTTATTACTCCTTTATATTTATTGAGCATATCCTATAGAGTTCGATTTGGTCTTTCTGTAATTGCCTGCCCTATAGGATTGTATGGTATACCTGTAATATGCTTTATATTATAATAAGCAAAAACCTGTTTCATTTTCTTAGTGACAAATGCTGGAACACTGTCTTTGTTTGTACAAGTATATATAAGATGTCCATAACTTCTAGCAAATATGTGATTACCAAATCAGCTTTTCCAAGCTCAAAGCAGTTGCCCATTGAAAACCTGAATAGGTATCAATGGTGTAATGTACATATTTTAATTTATCAAATTCTACAAAATGGAACACATCCATCTGCCATATTTCATTTCTTTGAGTTCATTTCTTTGCATTACTTCCTACAGGTAGTGTTGTTTGGTTGTGTAAAGAACAAGTAGAACATTTCCTTATAATTTCCTTGGCTTGTTGCCACATGATAAAAAGTCTTTTTAAACCTTTGTTGTTGATATGTGTTTTTATGTTTTTTTAAATATAATTTTTTATTGAAAAAAAAGATTTCCGCCTCCTCCCCGCCTCCCCTT
>NW_026068000.1:6045819-6118145 GCF_014885135.2 Alexandromys fortis
GCAGGCAGTGCAGGATCCAGGAGAACACAGGAGCCCCTGGAGCCCAGGCTGAGGGTGCCGGGCTCTCTTACTGGGGACCTTGAGGCTCACTGCTCTGGGTGGGTAGCTTTAGAGTAGGAGCTTAAAGTAGGAGCTTAAAACTGTTGTTGAGCACTGGTCCTAGCATACAGCAGGGCAGGGTTGGGGGTCTGTTTTTATGTTTTTAATGGCAGGTAGTCCCCCACATTGGAGTCACCCCCAGGCCATCAAGTTTTGGCATGACTATCATTGTATCTGATCTGAGTTCTTTGAAGAAGAAGAAAGAGGAGAAGTAGAAGAATATCCAGGTTTCCATGTTTTGTTAGGCTAGCAGAAATTTTAAAATTGAAACGACCCTTTGTTGGTGGAGACAGAAGCTCTTGTTTTGGTGACCATATTTGTGTTCAGTTGTGCAGTTTGCAGAAAGTTGGGTGCTAGGTCTCATTAAGAAACCAGGAGAAACCTTATAGGCATGAAGTTTTCACCAGTGGTGCTGGCTGCCTCTCTATATAGGAGTTAAGATCCCTGAACCTTGATAAACCTTCATACCCCTCAAACCAAAGAGAGAACAACCTTTGGAAAACTGAGCACAAATAAACCTACATCTGAAAGAAAAGTCTTTATATTTTGTAAAAGAACTAGTGGACATGGATCCAGGAATAGTCAACTGCTGTAGGAATTCCTACAGCCAGTAGCCTTTAAGTTACCCGCCCTCTTGGGTGTGGCCTCTTATACTATATATGCCTATGTAAAGCATGTGTTTGCCCTCTCTTTGGCATGTGATTTAGTTCTTGTTCCCCGTTAGTGCACAGAACTGTGATCTGTAAGTCTACCCCTAAATAAATAATCCTTTATTATACTCAGTTTTGAGCTAGTGTGGGATTTCTTTTTAGTGTCCTTCTGCAGTCAACTTGGTATATTTTCCAGTTCTAGAAAAATCAAGGATTCAAGACTACTTAATGATAAATTGTTCATTCAACAATGTATTTGATGGCTCTATGTGTTTCTTACAGAAAATGGTAATGTATGTAGTGTATTCATGAAGTCTCAACAAGCCCCATCATCTAAAGATTTTCTGGAGATCTTTGCCTTTCTTTATGGCTTCCTGTGCCTATTAGTTTTCTATTACAAAATTTGAAGAAGAGGTTCCAAGAATTTTTAAAGACCTTGGGCATCCCTTTGCACTGTCTAAGAGTTCCATGTATACAATAGAAGCCCCTTATACCTGGCCTCAAATTGTGTCAGCCTTGGTGTGGCTAGTAGACTGTATCAAGATTTATTGTGCCATGAAAGGAAGCTTACCTTTATTTGATGATGGGCAGCCTTGGGGAGAAGAAGCCAAAGATGGAACTATACATAATTAAACATAGTTTTTGAACTACACCGTAAAATTCCATGAGAGTTTCGTGACCAGTGCTGACAGCTTTGAAGAGATGAATGCAGAGCTGCAGTGAGAAACTGAAGGATTTATATAAGGTAGATGCATCCAAGCTGGAGTCATTAGCACCAGAAAACAAAGCATTAAATGAACAGATTGCAAGCTTGGAGCAAGAAAAAGAAAAAGAGCCAAATCATCTGATATCATTGAAGGAACTGAAAACTTCCCTGCAAGCAAATGTTCAAAAGTATAAAGCATCTATGATCAATCTGGAGTTGGATTTATCCATTCTAGACCAGAAATTGAGTGATCTTGATGAAAAAATTGGTAGAGGTAAGTGTAGATGAAAGTTTCCATTCTGCCTGGTCCCACAGCTGTTTAGTCCCAAAGAAACACACAGGGGCTTATATTAATTATAAATTGTTTGTCCTGTTAGCTCAGACTTATTACTGACTAGTTCTTATAACTTAAATTAACCCATAATTCTTGTCTAAGATTGGGCACGTAACTTGGTATCTTCTCTCAGTAAGGCATTCTCGTCTTGTTTCCTCTGTGTCTAACTGATAACTGCATCTCTGCCTTTCCTCTTCCCAGAATTCTCTTACTCTGGTCACCCCACCTATACTTCCTGCCTGGCTACTGGCCAATCACCATTTTATTAAACCAATATGAGTGACAAATCTTTACAGTGTACAGGAGCATTGTCCCACAGCAGGTAAGAACTCCAGTGACTGGACTGCTCTGTTTCTCTGATCCTTCAGCTTTCACCCATAGCTGACTCTGAGCTTTTATTATTTTTTTTGTTTTTTTTTTTTTTCCTTTTTATTTATTTATTAAAGTTTTCTGTCTCTTCCCCGCCATCGCCTCCCATTTCTTCCCCTCCCCCCATCAAGTCCCCCTCCCTTGTCAGCCCAAAGAGCAATCAGGGTACCCTGCCCTGTGGGAAGTCCAAGGACCACCCACCTACATCCAGGTCTAGTAAGGTGAGCATCCAAACTCCCTAGGCCCTCACAAAGCCAGTATGTGCAATAGGATCAAAAACCATTGCCATTGTTCTTGAGTTCTCAGTAGTCCTCATTGTCCGCTATGTTCAGCGAGTCCAGTTTTATCCCAGGCTTTTTCAGACCCAGTCCAGCTGGCCTTGGTGAGTTCCCAATAGATCATCCCCATTGTCTCAGTGTGTGAGTGCACCCCTCGCGGTCCTGAGTTCCTTGCTCATGCTCTCTCTCCTTCTGCTCCTGATTTGGACCTTGAGATTTCAATTGGAATTCATGTTATATGCTAGTAGGCTGAGATTACAGATTCACACATGAAAGCAGTCAGCCAAAGGAACTTCCCATGCTTCAGGTTGTTTCTGAGCCCCTGTATGGCTGCATCTTGAACAAAAACAGGGAAGCACACAGTCTACCCTAGATTCCAGCAACCTGTGGGGCATCTGCAGGCCTCTGACCTGGATAGCACACCGTGAGGAGGGGCAGGTCCTGGTAGAAACATCCCTCATTCCCAGTGAGCTGGGGATTCTGTGCTTTTGCTAGGAGCTGGCTTCTTCCTTCTGTCAGTCTGACTGGCAGTGGACTACTGTGGATGAAGCAGATTGGTTCACCTCTTCCTCTATTCACTATGCGTTCAGCCAGGATGGGTCTGAGGGACACCCTCCCCTCAGCCAGGACAGGCCTGAGGGACACCCTCCCCTCAGCCACAACAGCCCTGAGGGACACCCTCCCCTCAGCCAGGACAGGTCTGAGGGACACCCCTCTCTCTCCCTTGGCAGCTGTGGGCAGAGCTCATTTGAACAATTGCCTGAGCCAGAGGGAACATCTGAGTCATTTATTTCCTGCTTTCTGTGGAGGGCTGGCTTCCAAGGCTAGGCTTCTGCACCCATTTGTCTTCACACTGGAGACTCGGCCTCAGGGAGAGCAAGGTTTCAGAGACTTAATCCAGGCACTGTTTGCCTGGTTGATCTGCAGGACAGAAGCTAAGTATCAGCACTGGGTCATTAAAAGGCTCTAAGTGGGAAGCTAGCAGCTGGCTTCTTTCTGAGCAGGGTTTCGAGCCTTGGTCTCTCATTCACTGCTCTGGTGGATTTCTCTGTGATTGCTCATCTTCCTGGCCCCTCCATGCTCTCTATGGCTAATTCTTGTCTGCTGGTGCTGGCTCTGCCCCCTGATCCAGTCTCAGGTTTCACAGTGTGATCAGATATCCTGCAACAAAGATGCAGCTCAGTCATTTCACACTGCATCTGCATCGGTAGAGCCTCATAAGCAGTCAGTCCACAGATGCAGTGTGGGTGGCTGAGATGGTGGCTGCTGCTTCGGGCACTTAGACTCAGGAAAGGAATCTAAGAAATCCCCAGTCTCCTGCTTTTTCCTGAGTCTTGACTTTGATGTGTGTTTCTGGGGCTCCATCTCATGTTCTTTGTTTTCTTTGGGGTTCGAGAACCTCACCAGGCCAGTGTCTCTAGATGGCTGGGTCAGTGATGACTCCTTCCAGGCTGTCCCCTCGCATGCAGTGAAGGCTTCCATGCTTGACCAGGTAGTCAGTGATACAGGAGACTTGTATTTTGGTACAAAAACCTGGGATATACTCCCTTGGTGCCTGTGCTCCTCCCCTCTGGTCTGAGCCACACTGGACCGTATCCCTTATCTCAAGTCCATCTGCAATAGACTTATCTTCCAATTAACTGACCACTCAGCATTCCATCCAACAGCGTCAACTAGGTGAGTTCCCCCTTTGGTCATTGTAAACATTTCCCTGGGTCTGAGAAAGTGACTCTTGAGTGTCCAGCACCCCTCTAGTACTCTTAGAAGCAGAGATATCCCCAACCATGGTCATTAAGGCTACAGCTGGCTAAGTCAACAAGAACACATGGAATTATATGAAGTTACTTAGCATCGAGATTCAAGGTAGGCAGTATGACTTTCATCCCAGTTACTGGCCAAATTACCTAGAAGGCTAATCCACCCAGAGTGATGAAACCATCATGGGAACCGAGGAAATAAGAGAGAAGTGTGGGAAACTAGATCTGCCTTTCCGGGCGACTTCCTACTCTCTCTGAACAGAAAGAAAAACCTGTTGCCTGCATTAGGTGGAGGGTGAGAGGCCCTGTGGAAAGGAGCAGAACAGCCTCCAAGCCAAGGCTAACCTAGCCCAGCCAACCCTCAGCAGACAAAAGACCTGTGGCTGGGCCTGGCCAAGACTCATGGGAAATAAGATGACTTTTAGTTTAAGCAACTAAGATTTAGAAGGCTTGGATTGTAGCATTCTGATTGGCAATACATAGGAAGAATAAAAGTTAAGGGCAGCAGAGGACTGTTAAAAAACTCTACTCAGAGCTAAGTACAGAGTACACATGTGTGGTTTCCAGACCTCATGCAGGCATGTGTGTACCTGTGCAGTGTTGGGGGGGGGGGGTCAAACCCAAGGCCTCTCACACACTTCCTCACTGCCTCACATCTGTCTTTCATGGCCAGCCCTGAAAACAGTTAAGAGAGGCATAGATTCGCAAGCTGTCTGTGTCAGCCCCTCAGCCACCAGACAGCAACCAAGACTTAGCAGCTAGGCTGTTGGCAGACATTTCTTTCTCACCTGCCAGTTCCCAAATAATAACTGACCTGGAGACTTACTATTAATTACAAATGCTTAGTCAATAGCTCAGGGTTGTTATTAGCTAACCCTTAAATTTTAAATTAACCCATATTTCTTATCTATGCGTTGCTATGTTCATGGCACCTTTTCTCAGCATGGCATGCCCATCTTGCTTCTCTTTGCATCTGCTGGTGACTCTAGGCTACAATCTTCTTCTTCCTAGAATTCTATGTTAGACTTTCCCCATAACCTTATCCTTTGAGCTGTTGGCCAATCAACTTCTTTAGTAAACTAATCACAGCGACATTTTTTCACACAGTATAAAGGGATATTTCACACTGACAACAATTGAGTCCTACATTCCAAGTTATGCAAATTGACCACATGGAGGCTGAGCTGCAACTGTCGGTCTGATCCATCAGAAACCCAACACAGGACATGGAACACCAGCCTGCGATGCTCTTCTGTCTGTAGCTGATCCATCAGAAACCCAACACGGGACATGGAACACCAGCCTGCGATGCTCTTCTGTCTGTAGCCGATCCATCAAAACCCCAACACGGGACAGGAACACCAGCCTGCGATGCTCTACTGTCTGTTGCCGATCCATCAGAACCCAGCACAGGACACAGAACACCAGCCTGGGATGTTCTTCTGTCTGTAGTTGATCCATCAGAACCCAGCACAGGACACAGAACATCAGCCTGCGATGTTCTTCTGTCTGTAGTTGATCCATCAGAACTCAGCACAGGACACAGAACACCAGCCTGCGATGCTCTGCTGTCTGGAGCCCATGCTGCTCCTAGACTTATTGCTGTCCCATGCAGCTTTTCTGGCAGCTCAGCCATTTATGTTTTATTTGTTTTGAAGTGTTGGAGATTGAATCCATAGCCTTGTACATGCTAAGCAAAGCATTCTGCTACCAAGATGTAGCTCAGCCTTTTTATTATCTTTTTCCTGTGTGTTTTTATTTGTATTTATGTTTTTTGCACGTGTACGTGATATGTGTAGATGCCTATGGATGCCAGAAAAGGGTGTCAGATCCTGAAGCTGGAATCACAGGCAACACCTATGAGCTACTTGGGTAGTGTGAGTGCTGGGTGGTGTGAGCACTGGCTAGTGTAAACTTTGGATAGTGTGAATGCTGGGACATGAAGTCAGTTTCTTTCGAAGAACAGCAAGCACTTAACCACTGAGCCATCTCTCTAGCCCCTTTAAAAATGTTTTTATATTTATTTATTTACTGCATATATGTGTGTACATGCATGTGTGCATGTGCACAAACCTGTGTCTATGTGTATGCTCACATGTGGAGATCAGAGAACAACTTCTTGGGAATTGGTTCTCTCCTCCTACCAATGGGTTCCTGGGACTGAACTCATGTCATCACACTTGGCAGTGGGTGCTCTTATCCCTTGGACCATCTTATTGATCCTGAGTTCTTTTTTTTTTTTTTTTTAATTTTAAAATACTCTTGAGCTGAGTGCTGGTGGCGCACACCTTTAATCCCAGCACTCGGGAGGCAGAGACAGGCGGATCTCTGTGAGTTCGAGGCCAGCCTGGTCTACAAGAGCTAGTTCCAGGACAGGAACCAAAATCTACGGAGAAACCCTGTCTCGAAAAATCAAAATAAATAAATAAAATAAATAAATAAATAAATAAAACACTCTTATTTTTCATAACAATCCCAGTTCCCACTCCCTCCCCTTCTCACACTCCTCCCACCTTTCCCTCACGCCACCCCCATCCACTTGAGGCAGGACCAAGGCCCTCCCCCTGAATCTAGGCTGAGCAAGGTATCCCTCCAAGGTTCCAAAAAAACAGTTCATGCACTAGGGATAAATCCTGATCCCTCAGGCTGTCCTGCCCAAACCACACGACTGTCACCCATATTCAGAGGGCCTAGTTTGTTCATACATAAGTTTTCCAGCTGTCAGTCCAGAGTCAGTGAGTTCAGGTCAGCTGTCTCTGTGGTCTTCCCCATCATGGTCTTGACCCCTTTGCTCATATTATCGCTTCTCCCTCCTCTCTTCAACTGGACTCCAGGAGCTCGACCCAGTTCTTAGCTGTGGAGCTCTGTATCTGCCTCCATCAGTTACTGGATGTAGATTCTATGATGACAATTAAGGTAGTCATCAATCTGACTACAGGAGAAGTTAAGGCCCCCCTCGCAGATTAATCTATTGCTTAACTTCTTAGCTGGGGGTCATCCTTATGTATTTCTGGGAATTTCTCTAGTGCCAGGTTTCTTGCTAACCCCATAATGACTCTCTCTATCAAGATATCTTTTCCCTTGCTCTCCCTCTCTGTCCTTCCCCAACTTGACCTTCCCAATCCCTCATGTTCTCCTCCCACCACCCCTTCTCCTATTCCCACTCCCCTCCACACTCCCTGCTCCTTCCACACTCCCAATTTACTCAGGAGATCTTGTCTACTTTCTCTACCCAGGGGGATCCATGTATGTCTCTCTTAGTGTCCTCCTTGTTTCTTGGCTTCTCTGGGGTTGTGAACTGTAGGCTAGTTATCCTTTGCTTTATGTCTAATATCCACTTATGAGTGAGTACATACCGTGTTTTTGTCTGTGTCTGGGTTACCTCATTCAGGGTTGTTTTCTTTCTAGTTCTATCCATTTGCCTGCAAATTTCAAGGTGTCATTGTTTTTACCACCGAGTAGTACTCCATTTTGTAAATGCACCACATTTTCTTTATCCTTTCTTTGGTTGAGGGGCATCTAGGTTGTTTCTAGGTTCTGGCTATTACAAATAATGCTGCTATGAACATAGTTCAGCAAATAACCTTGTGGTGTGGTATGAGTGTACATTCTTTGGGTAGATGCCCAAGAGTGATATTGCTTGGTCTTAAAGTAGATTGATTCCCAATTTTCTGAGAAACCACCATACTGCTTTCTAAAGAGGCTTGACAAGTTTGCACTCCCACTAGCAATGGGAAAAAGAAAGCATCTTCAACAAATGGTGCTGACATAACTGGATGTCAACATGTAGAAGAATGCAAATAGATCTATATCTACTCCCATGCACAAAACTCAAGTCCAAAAGGATCAAAGACCTCAACGTAAATCCAACCACACTGAACCTCATAGAAGAGAAAGTGGGAAGTAGCCTTCAACACATTGGCACAGGAGACCACGTCCTAAACACCAGTAGCATAGACACTGAGATCAACAATAAATAAATGGGACCTCCTGAAACTGAGAAGCTTCTGTAAGGCACATGACACAGTCAACAAGAGAAAATGGCAACCTACAGAACTGGAAAAAATTTTTCACCAATCCAACATCTGACAGATGGCTGAGCTCCAAAATATACAAAGAACTCAAGAAACTAAACTCAAAATAACAAATACTTCAATTTAAAAACAGGGTACTGATCTAAACAGAATTCTCAACAGAAGAATTTCAAATGGCTTAAAGGCACTTAAAGAATTGTTCAGCATTCTTAGTCATCAGGAAAATGCAAATCAAAACACCTGTCAGAATGGCTAAGATCAAAAACACTAATGAAAGCTTATGCTGGAGAGGATGTGGAGTTAGAGGAACACTCCTCCATTGCTGGTGGGAGTGGCCCTTAGTTCTTAATTCAGAATTTAGTAAAGTGTAGTGGCACTAGGTGTACATAAAATATTACACAGCCATCACCATTTCCAGAATCCCAGACAGAGCTCTACACACACCAAATAGTACTTCTTTTTGCCCTTCTCCTCCCCTCTCCAGGTGATCAGTATTCTACTTTATGATCTGTTAACTCCAGACACCACACACAGATAGGGTCCTGCCCTTTTCTTTATTCTTACTGAGTGTTTCCACACATCAGAGAAGCTGTCAATGGAGGACAGGGGAGTCTCAGACATCAGAGAAGCTGTCCACGGAGGACAGGGGAGTTGCAGACATCAGAGAAGATGTCCACGGAGGACAGGGGAGTTGTGGACATCAGAGACACAGTCCACAGAGGACAGGGGAGTTGCGGACATCAGAGACACAGTCCACGGAGGACAGGGGAGTTGTGGACATCAGAGACACAGTCTACGGAGGATGGGAGTTGCAGACATCAGAGAAGCTGTCCACAGAGGACAGGGAAGCTGCAGTTACAGTAATGTCCAATCTGTTTCCTTTGTTACATGTCAGGAATTGGATCACATACCCTGACCTTGGGATGCACGCATCCCTTCTTACCATCAAATGCCCAAGTAAGAAGATACAACTTACTTTCTTTAACTCCTCTCTCCCTCTTCAAGAGAGGTTTCCAGAACCCCTTCATTCTTTTCTGACTTTTCACTCAACTTGTTCTTAAGAAGCACTTTTATCCTGTAGTCAGGCACCCCTGACTAAGCATGGCTGTCAGGTGGCTACCTCAAGTGTATCTTAACAGTCCCAAGATACACTCTTCCTCTTCCTTGAGGAGCCTTAAACAGTGTCCCACCCAATCTGTCTTCCAAAGCTCCTTATATAATCACCGTTTCAATAGCTGAGTTGTGAGCAACTTGGAATACAGTCATTCCTTGGGGACCAGAAAAACCCTGGAGGAGTCTGAGGGTTGGAGGTAGCTGCCCTTGTGTGTGCATGAGGGCCGTGAGAAGATGAGGTGCTTGTAGATATCACCAAATTTCCACATTCTGCTGCCCCTTCACACCCCATACACACATGTGTGCACACCACACACCCACTATACAAACACCACATACAGCACACACATCACACACACACTCACACTACCCTGTTGTAGTGTGACATTGAGGTGACATCGGTTGGGGTCCATACTCAGCAGGGTTCACAATGTCAGGGTGGGGCATGTGGATTAGAAAGATAGGAGGAATGGAGATAGAACTACAGAGACATAGGATAGAGCCGGGAGGGCTATCCAGTGAATACTGAAGAGTACACCTACATTTATTTTCCATATGCTTATATACCCCAATCCAAAAATGGGGGAAGAAGGCAAAAGACTGCTGTAACATGACACAAAGGACAAACAGAACAATTACTTGCTTTCAGTACTTGAGACACTGAGCCACTATATTTACGAAGGAGACTTTCCCCGTTAAAGGCTGAAAAAGAGCTTAATTAAGAGTAAGCATGGGTGTGGGAGAGTGGACTCTTCAGAGAGCAGCTTTGGAGACCCCCCAAATTCTCCATAATCTCTAGATCAATTCCCCAAAATAAAGAAATCTGGCCTTTCATGACCTTTTTGGGGTGACCAGAATCTTCACACCATGTGATTTAGTTTAACATAGGGTAGGTGAAGAAGAGCTGGGAGGAACCAGGGAGAGGTTAGGACCACAAATCAGGGGCTGCTGTTAGGCCATGCACGGACAGCTTCCTGACTCTGTTCCAGGGAGAGCTGCCAGGAGGCGTGGCCTGGTCTCTTCAGACTGTGGAATCTGGCCTTTTAAAGTGACCACTGTCTTTTGGGGCAGACCTGTGTTCTAACAAGAATCAAGGCAGGCCAAATGGTGTGTTTAAATTCTTCTCTGGCCAAGGTGTGGCCTTGCCTGCCATTGTCTCTGCCTTGATCCTGTATTGTAGACCTTCAGGTAATCTGTCTTTCCCAGAGGGCACTAGAGGGTCTTACAGGACCATCTCTTCAAGGGCTAGCCTAGGGTCTTACAGGACGATCTATGCAGGGCTAGCCTCTCCACTGTAAATTGTTGTTGAGTAGGCTGTCTTGCCTATAGACCCTGCTATTTCTAGGATAAAGGTGACTGCAGTGTTAGGACAGTGACTTGCCCAAGTGCACTATGTATCTACACCTTGAGTGAGTACGGTTCCTCCATGCAGAGGGACCAGGTGGACCAGAGTACAGGAGGCGAATACAAATAGAAGCAGAGATTCCAGGCTTTCATCCTGTATTTAGTTACCTTGTAGAGCCAAGTATTGAAGCAACATTATTTACAGAAAACACTGAGTGCCAGTTAAAGCTGGGGAGGACACCTCAAGAAGCCTTAGAGACTGAGACCCTAAGAGTGTGGGTAAGTTGGAAGAAAGCTGCATGACAGCCAGGGGAGGGGCAGTCTCTGCTCAGACTTGTCTGGGGAAGCTTGGGTTATAGTTAGCCAACTCCCTGCCCCTTTTGGGGGAACTCTATGGGAGTAAATTCTATCTTGTCCCTAGGCAAAGAATTCATTTTTATTCAGTAGCAAAGCAGAATTTCCTCCTCAAGAATTTTCTGTCTCCTCATCCTCCATGGTCGTTGCCTGTTGTCTTGATCAAGTAAGGCCAGGGCTGCCTCTGGGGGTGAGCAGCTTCCTGCGCATCTGCTTTGGCACAGAGTCTAAACTCACTGAGTTTACGCTGTCAAAGGGGGGGGGGAGGTAATTTTCCCTCTTTGCTTTATTGAGAGAATTAAGTGGAGAAAGTGTGTGTGTGTGTGTGTGTGTGTGTGTGTGTGTGTGTAGCACTTTGCCCTTTTACCTGCATATAGTAACTATATTGGTTATTCTGCTGTGATAAACACCACAACCATAATGGTGAGGAGAAATGGCAGCATGCAGCCAGAGCAGGGAGCTGAGAGATCAGAAAACAGAGAGAGCAAACTGGAAGTGGGGTGAGGCTATGAATGTTCAAAGCCTTCCCACCTTTCCTTGGTCTTGGGACTCTCCTGCCTCAATTTCCAGGACCTAAGAAAAAATTTTCTCCTAAACTTAACTTTATCTTCTGTTCTGCCAGCATCCTACCAAGTCCAAGTGTCTCCTCAAAATCTTCATCCAGGACAGCTTCAGAGAGGCTGCCCCAGGTGACCCAGACTACTGAACCAAGCTGGCAGTTTCCTAGCGCCAGGTGGTCTCACAGAGCCTGGACAGTGACTGGAATAGCCAGCTGTCCCAGGAAGTACCCAGCATCCTAGCTTTCTCAGGTCCCTCAAAGATGCTGACACTCCCAGACAACTGGAAGCATTCTAAAGAACATGGTGCCTCCATTTCCGCCTCACCACCCACCACCCCTTCCTATTTCCTCATCTTTTTATAATAATCAAAGGGGAAGAATGAGTTTCCAAGCCTGCCTCTGCCTCCACCAGCAGCTGCGTGACATGCACACCCCTTTGAAGTGTCCACCAGGCACAGCTCAGTCTCTTGCTTCTCTTGACTTTCTTATTTCTTGCCTCTTTCCTGTCTGTCTGCCTCTCTCATGTCCCCACTCCTTCCTCCCCCCTCCCCCAGTAAACCTCATGTACTAACTCTGTTGTGTGTTCTCTTAGGGGCATACCTTGGGAGGCTGGCAAAGGTACTCTCTTCGCCTCTCGTTTTTTAATCATTTCACTGTCCCCACTGATGGGTTTCCTCCAGCAAGGCTGTACCACCTCCTTAAATAGTGCTACCAACTTAGAGGGCAGTATTCAAATACCTGAGGGGATATTTGCCATTCAAACTACTACAGGAAACCAAACAGCAAATGTCACTGTTGTCCCTGTGACCCTCATCCTCATGATTGGTTTTAGGTGACAGAGTAAATTGTGTGTAAGGTGACTTTAGATAGGTGTGGAAGTGTCTCAGAAAACCAAGGGCTGGGACTACAGATTGGTTGCAGAATGCTTGCTTATTGTGCATAGGCCTTGGATCATCTCAACACTAATAATGTATTTAATGTCTTTAAAATCTATTGGAAACGCTATATTCAAGGTAAGATGGTAACATAGTAACCCAGAAGCCCTCGTTATCTGTTAACTCAGGAAGTTATAGAACAGGACATGCTGTCTCCAGCAGCATGTAATATGAGGGCCAGGCTTGTTGGGGTTTCTGTCCTGCCCTGTTCCCATAGCCAGCAAGTCCCAAAGAAATCACACAGAGGTCTCCATTAGACTATAAACTGATTGGCCCATTAGTTCAGGCTTCTTATTAGGTCTTGTAGCTTATATTAACCCTTTATTCTTATCTATGTTAGCCACATGGCTCAGTACTTTTTTCAGCGGGGCAGGTCACATCCTGCTTCTTCAGTGGTCTGGGCAGGACAGCGGAGGAAGCTTCCTTCTTCCCAGAATACTCCTGTTCTCATTGCCCCGCCTCTACTTCCTGTATGGTTGTCCTACCTATACTTCCTGCCTATCTACTGGCCAATCAGCATTTATTTAAAACATAATTGACAGAATACAGAATTGTCCCACACCAGCCCTAGGAATACACACCTTCTCAGGAGCCCGTAGCCCCCTTCCCCCTAATTATGACAGGTGTTCTCTGTGTCTCAGGCCTTGGCTCTCTTCTGCTCAGAGAGGCCTCACACTTTGCTGAAAGAAGAGCAGAAGGTGTCAGGTGAATGCCTCCGCCCCATTTCCTCTGTTCATGGCTGAGGAGTGCCACCTTCCCTCTTTGACATTAACCCCCTGCTTTGGATCATCTCGATTCCAAGTCTTCTCTCTCCTCAGAACTCCAGGGATGTCTTTTTAAGTTACTTAACCTGCTTCTCCATTGGATTTAAAAACCCTCCCATCTTCCCTGTTTAGAAAACACAGAAGCTTTCTCTCCATTCACCTCGGTTGTATGTGGTCCTTTAAGTCCCCAGTAGCCGCATCAACAAGACGAAGTTTGAGTTGTTCAGGAGTAGAAAAGAACAGCAAAGTTTGGGCATGGTTCAGAGTGGGGAAGAGAGGTAAGATTTGGGTCTGGTTCTAGGTAAATATTTCAAAGCAGGAATTCAGGATTGGGGACTGTAACTCATGGATTCAAAGTTTCTTTGGGTGCAGACTGTCTGCTAGTTTCATGGATGAGTTGATAGATCTTTGGTGAGTGTCTGAAGTAGACAAGTACACCGTGTACTTATGAGGCCAGTTCCGAACTATAAAGCAATATGAGCTAAGACAGCAGTAAAGTCACGTGAGCTAAGAGTGCAGAACTGCAAAGCCAGGTTTGTATGGGTGGAAGTTTCCCTTCTCTGTGTCCAGATTAATAGTGAAAGTTGAAGTTTGGTTCACAGCTTCAAACTTATTCTCCAGCTTTCTCCTGTCCACAGAAAACTTTGCCCCAAGAGCAGTAGCTCTGTTTGCTGACCTCACTCCTCTGTCCCCTGTTCCGTCTGTCCCACATGCTGTGGTTTGGGTTCACACCTCTAGGGTAGTGTTCATGGAAGTCCTTAGCAGTGTTCTCAGCTTTGACTCAAGTTGAGACTCCCTCATCTCTTGACCACATCTCTCCAGCTTTCTCCTCCTGAGAAGAGGTCCTTGTCCTGGCTTCTGTGAACCATGTCACTCATTGTCCCCATCACTCTCCCCCGTTCTCCCCACTCGTTCTCTTCTTTGCTGATGCCTTCATGTCTCTCAAGACTTGGGGCTGGGTCTTCTCTTAACTGCCCATTCTTTCTATGGTGGGCGTACTCACTGGCCATGGAAGGATTCATCCAAGTCAAATCAGAGAAGAAGAGAGCAAGTTCTTTTTGGTTTCTGTTTTTGTTTTATAATTTATTTTTATTTTATGTGCATTGGTGTTTTGCCTGCATGTATGTCAGTGTGAGGGTGTCAGATCTTGGAGTTACAGATAATTGTTACGTTACATGGATGCTGGAAATTGGACCTTGGGTCCGCTGGAAGAGCAGTTGGTGCTCTTAACTGCTAAGCCAGCTCTCCAGTCACTGCATGCACTGTAAGGGAGCAGCAGCCAGGGCAGCCAGCTGTAGCACAGATGGCAGGCTATGGCTGTTTCTATGTGCAGCTGTCCTTCAGCGGTTAGGTGTGCAAATAAAGGCCCTGGGCAATGGTTGCCCCTGGCTGGGGGCTGGGTTTCTAGAGCAATTGTTCTGGGTATGAACCCACAGTCAACTTTGATTGGCTGTGCTCAGTCACTGCATTCCCGCACTGCCCCTGCTGGCTCCCTTCTCCTGGGCACTGCTGTGCATTCACACTGCTTCAGCCATGCATCTCTCGTACAGTCTGGAGCTCTGGACCCAGAGTATCCAGAGTATCTCACATCCCCTCTGAGTGGCTTCCAAAGGCTCACAGTTTTGGGTTCTGGAGACTGTAGCATTAGCAGTGTCTTAATAAAAAAATTTTTCCATTCTTTTTTTTAAGAATTTATTTCCCATGGGCGTGGTTTTTTTTTTTTTTTTTTTTTTTTTGTCTGGCTGGTCGTGTCCCCTATGTGGCACATTAGGTACCAAACCCTATTTTGCCTATGATTTTTCTTCTCCCTCCATCCTCTAGTACTCAGGGAGAAGAGAGGTACAGAATCTGTTACCCCACCCCCATATGCCCTGCTACAGAGATTAATGCCAGAGAAGCAACTCATCTGCATTGCTTCTAAAAATACAAACTGTGACTTGTGGGCTAGGAGCCTGGCTCCTTGGAATCTTGGGTCCCAACTTGGGCTCTCTGACTTCTGGCATACATGAGAAGCCCTGCTGACATCAGAGTCTGACTGCCTTCTGTGAGTTTTGTTAGGACACCTCAACACCTTTATGGCTATGGTTGTCAAGCTTGGGAAGGGAAAAATGCCGCCTGGGGATGCCAAATTCCCAGATGGCACCTCCAGAGAGTCTGGAGTCACAGGAGCCTGCTTTCTACAAGTCCCCGGGTGACTCTGAAGACCACATTGACAAGTGCTCATCAAATGCCTCCTTATCGCCCAGCAAAGGGTCTGCCCTAGAAGAGTAAACTGGTCTCTGGAAACTTTGTTTTTAGATTTATTTTATGTGCATGAGTATTTTGCCTACATGTATGTGTACCATATGTATACCAGGTTAGGAGTCAGAAGGCGGCATCGGACCTCCTGGTACTGGAGTCATAGATGGTTGTGAGCCATCTTGTGGGTACTGGAAACAGTACCTGGGTCCCCTGCAAAAACAACTAACATTTTTAACAGTTGGGCCAGCTCCCCAGCCTCCTGTGGAAGCTTCTTTTGGCTACAGTAAGAACCATATCTCTTAGCTCAGATTTTAGGCCAATAGGATCCAGAGATAAAATTTTTCAATGAGGAAAAGTATTGAGAATGAATAATCATCTCTTCCCATTCTTTCCCCTGTAGGTCTTGATTTCGTGTCTTTTGTTTGTTTTTTTAAAAGGCTTTCTGAAAAATCATATTCAGTCTCAGTGGAAAACTGAGAGCAGAGTCTAAGCATCATGGAACAGCTGGGTTCACACAGGTGTCTCACTGAGGCCAGGCTGTGGCAGCATGAGAACTCTAGGGACCATTCAGAGAAAGTGTGTTAAACCCAAATGTTTACATGTTCAGAGGGCAATGGAAATCACCTAACCACCAAAGACAATAAGGCCTTGTAGGGACTTCCCAAGTGAGTGGCCAAAGGACTCTCTGTGCAGTTGAAACCACAGGTGTCTGTGTGCTCAGAGTGTCCAACCTGTCAGTTTGCATTCAGTGGGTACGGTGAGTATAATGCGGGACTGTGTGCGAGGATCCACAGGACAGGGGAAGGACATGACAGTGGGGAACACACCACCCTCAATGGACTCCCACGCCTGATAGAAGCCAAGGACCAGAAAGAGACTGAGGAAGGACAAGAGATGGGACAAGAAATCCCAAGCTTAAAGCAGGTGCAAAGAAATGAAATGGAGTAAGGTAGAGAGGAAGAGGGATTAGGTGGGAAGCAGGCTGTGGGTTGCCAGCACAGGGGACAAGCAGCCTGGGGAGCGAGTGACAAAACAGCCAGAGAGAAGCCAGTGAAGCAGGGTGATGTTGGTCCTGTAGACAGAGGCATGCCCTGGGGTGTGACAGGGAAGTTCTGGGGTAGAGTGGAACTGCCAGGCGACCCAGACCTAGGGAGTCGCTAGGGTGCCCATCCAGAAGAGCTTAACTGGGATTTGAACCTGAACCTAAAAGGTCCCTTGACCCGGTTGCATGTAATAATACCCAGTCTGAAAATTCATCTACAGCTTAGGTAGGGATGAAACTTAGTGTCCTGAGACTACGTATACTAGGCAGCAGAGTGGAAGACTGGGGCGGCCCCTGAGGGGTTAATGATCTAAAGACCTCAGGCAGACGGAGACTTTCTGGACAGGAAAGTTGGCTTCCCTGGTGGCACCTGTGACTGTCAGTGCCTGGTGGGAAGCTCACACATCTCTGAGTGATGTCTTCCACCTTGAGACTGCAAGGTCACTGGCCTGCAGGTGGAATCTTCCATCCCCAAAGTCCTCTTTCCACCCTATAAAATCCCCAACCCCTACCCCACACACATACCATGTGGGCATAGTCTCTACTCTGCAGAAAGACTGTGGCCCTTCAGGTGTTCTATAAAGGGACAATTCTGTCTCTGCTGATGTCAAGCCGTTTCTTTTATTTCCAAGTTGCCCCCATCAATCTTGAACTAACAGCCAGGCTCCCATCTCTCCTTAGTGGGCAGAGTTGGGTCTTAGTGGGTCACGCCTCTTCCCAGTCCATCCCAGGCTCTCCAGGGTGAGCAAGGGCAGACAGGCAGCATTCTCCACCTGGCTCTGACTTAGACATCCCATGAGGGTGATGCTTCAGTCACTGTCAGGCTGACTGTCTTCTACATGGTGTTAACAGACGTGAAGATTCCCGGTTCAAACCCGGCTTTCAGCAAACCTCTATCAAAAGGTTTCAGGTTTAGGGCTCAAGGGGAACACTGAGGCAGATTGACATCTTGGGTAAGAGATTGTTTAGAAGAGTTGCTGATGCCATGGGCAGACAGACTTACAGACAGACAGACAGCATGCTGGGAGCTTTGATGAGTTTCGGGAACAAAGGGCAGAATGGGGAACCTCTTCTTCCAGGTGTTAGACAGGGAGAGGTTTCATGTATTCAAGCTGTCTCTGGTTCCTTGGCTGGGCAGAGGGGAAGTGGAGGGCCTTGGCATGAGTGAACCAAAGGCAGTTCTCAACTCTCTGCGTGGGAACAGAGAAAGGGCTTCCGGAGGACAGCTGTTCAGGTAGTTAACCAGCTTCCCTGTCTGTCACCAAGGAGGAAGTCTCATCCACAGGGTGCTCTGATTCTCATGAGCAACTCTGCCACTAACAGGCATGTCATACCCCTGTCTGTCTGTCTGTCTGTCTGTCTGTCCATGGTGTTACTGACATACCTTCTAATCCCCAGTAACAGCTCAATGTTCTATTAAACCACCCGCCCCAAGCAACATTTAACTCGGACAATTCATCCTTTGCAGCTCTTATCAGCTCTGCCTTCTATTGCACTTCTGGAAGGCGCCTCTTGTTTGAGCCAGCATTTGTCTGAATTATGTGAATCCCTATCTGAACTGGTGTTTGCTTTCTCCTCCTGTCCGCAGGAACCCTCACTTGGAAGCATTGTCTTTATCAGTCCCAGGGTAATGACTGCAGGCTGCCCTGCCCATGCGTGTTCCCTGCAAGCCCCCTGCTTCACTAGGGACACAACACCTGAGCTCATCTCTCTTCTCTTCCTGTTTGATTCTTGCAAAGGGGCAGCAGGCAGCCTGGCTTCTCCTGAGTTACTGGAGGCCACCAGGCCTGGAGGGCAAAGGCCTTGGCAGTTGAACACTGAACAGGAAATGTCAGAGAGCGACAGATAAGGAATTGGAGCTGTTTGATTTGCTGTTGCAGGGATGATGGGAACAGGAAGGAATAACAAGGAGGGGAAGGAACCTCAGTGGGGTCCTGCTCCCTAGTCACTAAGATGGAACACATGACACGGAGTGATTTGTGGGAAGTGACCACTCCAAGTGGAGCCTGCTGGCTGATGATAACGACCAGAAAGAAATGGCTGAGGAAAACAAACCCTATTTGCATTTGATACAGCAGAGGGGAAGTGGCTGGCAGGGGCTTCTGGGACAGGTCCAGGGAGGCATGGGAACTGACCCTGTTCTCATGGGTACCACTTTAGGGTTTGATTCTCATCTGTGCCCTCGCATCCAGGGCTGACTGGAGCAGAGGGGCCCGTGCCTTGCAGATCAGACTGGGGTCAGCCCTGTTGTCTCAAGGAGCAGGTCACTGAGCAGAGTTTTCTTAGAAGCCCTAGGAAAGCTTCAGGTCAGTCCTCAAAGGATTCCCCCTGTGATAAAGGCAAAGGGCAAAGCCACAGAAGCTTCTAGAACTGGACTTCCTGTCTTTCTTGCAGTGCAGGCTCAGGTTTCCTGAGTCTGAGTGGTGTGTGTTCCTGACTCTCCTCATCTTCTCTGGCTGCTGGAAAGCTGGAGTCGTGACCACCAGCTCAGAGTGAAGGCACCCCCTCCGCCAAGTTAAAACGAGACTCCCGCCTCCACACACACAGTGCTTAAACTAAAAGGGAAAAGACTAGTGACATCTTGAACCCATCTATAGTTGCTCAAACAGGAATCATCCCAAATCCAAGAATATAAATCTGGTTTCAAGATACAGGGCAGGACTTGGTCCCCCAAATCCCAGCTTGGCACCTGGGAACTGTTTGGGCCATCTCTTCCTCCAGGAGCCTTGTCTACCGGGGTAGTTCTCTATCCGGCAGGTTCTGAATGAAGGGCTACGAGTCCGAAAGCACACCTGGGTGCGTGGTGACAGACACCTCCAGCAAAGGATGGCCACGGACATCCTGAAGGTCAGGAAATGCAGAGTTTGGAGGCTTTGTGCCTCCCAGTTTGCTTTGTAAGCAGTGTGTTCCTGAAATATTAGTTGAACTTTTGAGCAACCAAAAAGACCATGTGCCATCATATCCCACCCAACTGATACTTGGACAAGGAAACTTGCTAGCAAAATATTTAGGACTGAATTCAGCTAATTAAGCCTAAGTAAGAGGCTTCATTTTCTCACGGCAGCTGCAGCTTCTCCACCTCGTATGGGTCAGGAGTGCTAGGGTGCACCTGTTGTCCCGGCTCCTGGGAGGCTGAGACTGGAATGTCTAATAACAAGCTTCAGTTCCATAGATAGGTTAGGGCATGCCTACAGCACACTGGGGAGGCTGAGGCAGAAGGATTCCACGTCTGAGGTCAGCCTGGGCTACAGAGTGAGCGCCGTAAACACTTGCTTCCTCCACCCTGCTTTCTCCAGGTAATCAGAGGGGTCTCAGCCTGTGACCTCACCAGGACTGACAAGTTCAGAGGTGGCATGGATGCAAGGAAATTGGCTGTAGAGGTGTGTACTGGGTGGTGTGCGCGTGTGTGTGTGTGTGTGTGTGTGTGTGTGTGTGTATGAACTTGACACAAGCTAGAGTCATCAGAGGAAGGAGCCTCAGCTGAGGAAACGGCTCCATGATATCCAGCTGTAAGGCATTTTCTCAATTAGTGATCAATGGGGAGGGCCCAGCTCATTGTGTATGGTGCCCCCTGGGCTGTGTTCTACATGAAGGTGGGTTGAACAAGCCACATGGACCAAGTCAGTACACAGCTCCCTTCCGTGACCTCTGCATCAGCTCCTGCCTCTGGGATGCTGCTCTGTTTGAGTTCCTGCCCTGACTTCCTTCAGTGATGAACAGCAATGCTCAAGTGTAAGCCAAATAAACCCTTTCCTCCCCAGCTTGCTTTTTGGTCTTGATGTTTTGTTACAGCGATAGAAACCCTGACTACAAGTGGCTGAGACTTGATCTTTACACACACATTTATGTATATGCAAAAGAACAAAATATTTTAATTCTTTTTTTCCAAGGCCATAGCTTTCTTCAGTAAAGTTACACCTGTATAACTACCAGGTGACAGCATGGTCAGTACTTCAGGACAGGCAGCCCCAGAATGAATCAGGACAAGTCACAATTGTGTAACAACAATCAACTTAACCATAGCTTGAAAGGTAGTTTGTCCTAGCTGCAAAAGCCACAAGACTCCAATCATGCGTCTTACCCCCAATACAGACTTTTAAAACATACACACATATATGTATTTAGCACAATAAACGCGCTCATTACGCACTCTAACATAGAGTACAGGAATACACGCTATGGAGTGCAGCCCTCATGTCTCCACAGGCAGGAGCTAGAGCATCAAACAGAAGCCCGTGGTGTGGCGGCAGGAAGTTCCGAGTGCCACTCTACACGACTTACGCTACACCGGGAACTGCTGCCCCTCCGGTGGGTGGCAGGTTCAGTCTCTAAACTGTTATTTCCTAAGAGCAGAGAAGTCGCTCTGGATCTGAGTCATTGTTACCTAGAAATCATTGCAGGTCAGCTCCATAGAAGGTGGGGATTGGCTTGGGAGTCAAGTGTCACAGTGTCCCTAAGACACTCGCACACCCACACCCTTGTGCCCAGGGAAAGTGCACTTCCGATGGCAGATATAAAAATAGATTGGCACGCTCTTGACACAGGGAGAGGGAACTGTAAGCAGCGTCTCCCAACCCTGCACATTCGGCTCCCTCTGTTCTAGCACAGCACGCTCCCAGTCAGAACCAGTCTGAGCAGCTTCGGACTTCACATGGGCCTGGGAGGAATGGGCACAACTGAGTTCCGCCTGGGGACCCGGGAACCTCATCCCCAGCCCACGCTCCTCCTGGTGAGCCTGAATGACATCTCCCTAGCCAGTTCCAGGTACGGCTTCCCCGTAAAAAAATACAGCTGCCAGGAGACGCAGCGTCGTATGCCGGGCTCCAGCCCTCCTCTCTGGTAGCAGCGAGGCCGCTGCACTCAGGAAGCGTCCTTGGCCCTCCTGGGGCCTGTGCTAGGAGCTCTGGATCAGGCGTCTGTAGTGGGGCATGACTTCGTGCTCTGGAAGATGAAGTGCGAACTCCAAGGCCACCAACACCGGAAATTCAAAGGCAATCAGTTCTCTCCTGTTCAGCCGGAACTTCTCTTCCAGTTTCTGTAAAGTCAACAGAGCCATTTTAGTTTTGCATTTAACAACATAGGCTTTTTTTGTTTGTTCTTTTTCCAAGTGCAATTTTCTACCATCAAGCTAGGGAGTATCAAGGACTCATCTGCTCTCCACTGCTGTAACAGAACTTTGGATTCTGGGGGGATTTTAAAAGAAGAGAGGCTCTGGAGGTCGGGCAGGTGCGTCTGGTAAAGGCATTGTGCCGCTCCATCTCGGGCAGGCAGGGTTCACGCCCTCCAGAAATCTGGACGCACAGCTGTATAGCCATGCCCTCCAGAAATCAGACGCACAGCCGTACAGCCACACTCCTCACACGCAGCTCTTGTAGCTACTCTAGTTTCAGGAAACATCAACTCCCAAAAGATGACACAAGTCCTCCTTGGTGTCCCCTTCCAACACCACTGCAGTGGAAATCAAATTCCAGTGTGTGTTTCAGACCATTGTCTGTCTGTCTGTGTAGTGAACCGCCCCCGAGGGCCGTCTGTCTGGGGATTCAGGACAACTCCATTGACTACTCCACTGATGTTGCGTTTGTGCCCACTTTACGGGTGCTCAAACTCAAGAGGCCGACGTCGCTCCTCTGCAGTCACATGGCTGGGAAACTGCTGCGCTGAGCCACCTAGCTGGGATTCTTGTTGCACCTGCCATAACTGAGTCAGGCTTAGCGGTCAGAGACCTCGGCTAGCAATCATCACAGGCAGTCTTGGCATGGCATGAGATTTGTGATTTAGTCTTTTCCTCTCTCATGGGGACCCAAGTCTCTGTGAGGCTGTCGGCTGAGTGGCAATGACCCCTCACCTGTTCACTCGGCAAGGCAGGCTTCCAGGATTAAAACCAGAAGAGACACGGGGGATAGAAAGTTCCATCTTTGGCTAGAGCACTTGGTCTCCGTTTAAGCTCAGCTTTGGCTAATGAAGACTCTCACAGAGCAGTGGCTGAGGCACTGAGGTAAAACTGAGAGGAGACCTCACTTCAGGGTGCTACTTTCAGATCAGAACTGTTGGTCTGTTTTGATACCGTCAGCTTCTGCCTATGGCATAGTACTGAGCTCTAATTAAATGTGTGCCGTATGAATATGCTTAGAACTGTATGAGCGTTACTTCTAAAGATGCATTAGTTATATGCATAGTATATAAATTCCCCACTTTATCTGGGGACCCCCAAGTAGATCCTGAAAACAAAATACCATATCCTCTAGATATGTAATAAAGCAGTGTATCTATAGTAAAACTTGACTTATTGTGCCCGATTTATAAGCTCAACAGCAATTGAAGCAGTAACCATATTGTAGTGAAGTTCCACAAATGTGTTTTCTCTGTTGCTTATTCTGGGCTGAGCCATGCAGTGCCTGCATGATGAGAGGAAGGCATTGTGACCCAGGCTGTCATAGGAGTAGGTCAGACATGCACACTAGGATGCTTGGGCAGTCAGTCTAGCAAACAAGGTGGCTATAAGACACATGGCGTTTCGCGCCTGAGGTGGACAGGGAAAACGTTCACCACATTCTGAGCCTGGTGCACAAGCTAAAATGTACAAATGGCATTTTAGGACTTTCCTATGCAGTATTTGGGGCTGTGGTTGACTTGGGTAACTGAAATCAGGAAAAGCCAATGGATAACTGTATAAGCCTATTGATGCTCAGCTTGGATTTGGCATGCAATGGTCATTTCCATGTTCATGTATCTACTGCACACACTGGACCCTGTATTATTTCTGAAAATTAGTAAACCATGCCCTAAATAATATTCTTTCTTAAAAAATATATATAGCAAGTACCTACCTTACTCTCTTCATCAGTAGAGACAGTGGGTACTCAGATACATAGGACATCGTACCAACTGTCTGCTCTGTGCCTGTGACAGCTTATCCTCATGGCTGTCCCTGCCTGTCCTGACCACACTCCTCCTGCTGCCCCCAACAGTTAGTCACAGCCCGTGAGCCTGATACGACATCCTGGCAGATCTGCCCTGGGGCTAGGAGCACTTATCAGAGTGTGACTCCTGCCCATAAACCTGGTGAATCCAGCTGCTCTGAGATCTCAGCCTTGCAATGAGTCTGCCTTGAAGCCCTTTCTTTGGGACCATCCAGGAACCAGGTCTGCAGGGTTTCCAGAAAGCACAGCAGAGCCTCGGGACTTGAGCAGTAAGCTGGATGATCACTTTTTGTTGGATGAAGAATTGCTAACATTTACAGGGCACTTAATTGTGCATGCCAGGCTTTGATCACTTATAACACCCACTCCTCAAATGCTCCAGTAGGCAGTGGACACTCCTGTGAGAACGCTTTTAAAGCGCAAGAGGTCCAGATCCTTCCTTCACGCCGCTGCTGCTGCTGTCCGCCTGCAGGCAGTCCAGCACAAACAGGCATTCTCAAAACTGGCCGCTCCTAGGCCTACACACCTGCCTGGTGAGAACCCCTTTCTGGGAACAATAATGAAGACTCTTGTCCACAGTTCTTCCCTTTCCTTTTGCCCCCACAGGGTTCTGATCATATGCACTGAAGGTGTGGTCCTCACAAATGAACAGTGCTGGCCTTGGCCCCAGTGAAGAGCAGTCAGGAGATAAGGCCCCTGAAGATAGTTAGGCTCAGAGGAGTTGAGTGGTCTTTATGAACTTGGTGACCTCAAAGGAGACCAGATTCAGAAAAAAAGGCACATCCGGCTTTCACAGTGATATGATGTCAGTTTCTGTTGTTTAATCCAGCCATTCCATGGCTGTGCTTTAGCAGCCCACAGGAAGGTCCTTTCTCTTGGGAACTGTGAGTGATAGCGTATTTTCTCAGTGGCAGTTGGCTCTTGATCGGCTTTTCTTTGTTTATCTATACACTACAGTACACACACAACATATAATATACATTTGTGTATTAGGAATGGGAACTTGGGCCTCACACGTGCTAGGCACACATTCGACACTGCACTACATCCCTCCCCACTTTTTTTTTTTTGTTGTTTTGTTTTGTTTTTCAAGACAGGGTTTCTCTGTGGCTTTTGGAGCCTTTCCTGGAACTAGCTCTTGTAGACTAGGCTGGCCTCGAACTCACAGAGATCCGCCTGCCTCTGCCTCCCGAGTGCTGGGATTAAAGGCATGCGCCATCACCGCCCGGCCCTCCCCACTTTTTTTTATTACTTGAGACAGGGTTCACTAGGTTGCCCTGGCTGGCTTTAAACTTCAGTCCTCCTGCCTAAGCCTTGCAAGGGGCTTGGGCCTCGTTCACAAAGCCTGCCTATACGCTTGGTTAAAACAGGTGTTCATAAACCCACCCTGGGCAGTCAGGGTGTCCTTGTTTGGTTTAAAACAGGTGTTCATAAACCCACCCTGGGCAGTCAGGGTGTCCTTGTTTGGTGGGGCTGTCCTTTAGAAGTAAGGCCACACCATTACATTGAACCCATAATTTCTGGTGGGTGTTCTACAGTTACGCTGCTCACAAGACTCTTGTGGATACCATATGTAGTGGTGTGAAGGAAATGGCCCCCAAAGGGAGTGGCACTATACATATATTGGAGGGAGTGTGTCATTGAGGTGGAGGTGGGCTCTGAGGTCTTCTGTGCACAAGCCACATCCATGCCACAGTTCACTTCCTATTGCCTGCATATCAAGATATAGGACTCTCAGCTCCGTCTCCAGCACCATGCACACCACCGAGTCCTACTACCATGATGATAGTGGACTAAACCTTTGAAACTGTAAGCACCCCATTTTGCTTTATTTTGCTTTATAAGGCTTGCCACTTCATGGTGTCTCCTCACAGCTATAGAAACCCTAAGACACAAACTTCATCATTCAAGCTCTCTCTGAGCAGGGTTTTTAGGTCATGACTCTAATGATGGCTTTTTAAATCTTGTCCAGGTCAATCATCTATTTCCCTACAAATCATTCTACAGTCCTCATCCCTTTAGCCATTAAAGTCCATCTGCCTGGACCCCTGGACTGAGTGCATTCTCGGCAACCCATCAAGACCCAGCTCACTTACATCAATTAGATGCTTGACTTCATGCTTTTTGAGGTCACTTCCGACCTTGGCTGCCAGCAGCACACACGCTCCAGCACAGAGCTTCCGGTTCTGCTTGTTCAGCTTCCCCTTGAGGGCGAGTTTCTCAAAGTAGACAAAGGCCATAGCCACCGTGGGCTCCTCAAAGCCACAATCCTCCTGGGCAAGCTTCCGCATCTCTCTCTTCAGACTGGAGAAAGACAGGAAGCAAGGAGTCCTGAGAGAGCTCTGGGGACCCTCAAGACGACGATGACACCATCTGGAAGGCATTTTCTCTATTTCTGTCCCACAGGGGGATGTAGGCTGAGATTAATCCACACTGATGTGGGAGCAGATTGTGTAGCTAGGGCTCTGGCGACACAGCACAGCCCAGATCACCACGTCCAAGGATTACGGGCAGGCAGGGCTCCAAAGAGCAGGAGACAGATACCACAGATCATTGTGTATATCTGAGTTCCCAGGAAAATGGTGGGGTTCTTCAAAGTGAAGAAAGGGACCCATGCTTATTTTAGAGCTATAGCAGGTGCTTGGTCTAAGTTCTGCCAAGTATTGATTAGACTCTAAGTCAGGTAGAAGTGTTGGGCTAAAGGCAGAACCACTAGGGTCCTTGGGAAAGCGGCCTAGCAAATGCACAAAGCATGGATACCTAATTCTTATTATTCTTTGGCTTGGAAAATGCCATAACCAAGTCTGTGTTAGGATACACTAGGGTACACCCTGCACATGCTCCAGCATCTCAGAGGTGGTGAGCACACGCCTGTGATGTTGGAGGCATGTGGATGCCACAAGGCGAGTCAGCACCTCTCTAGCTTGACAGGGTGAACAGCTGGCAGATGTGGAGCACCGCAAACCCATCCAATCATCTGCATGGGAAATCCGGCCTGTGTCTCTGTTTTGGCTATTTTGGTGGCTGTTCAAAGATAGGGCCTTGAAGTCATGTCTAGGTAGATGGAGTTATCTCACGCCTTCAGGTGCCAATTCTGGGCACTTCTGTTTTGCCTGCATCCCAGAAAGCTGAGACCTTCAATTGTTTTTAGACACAACTTGTGTTTTCAGATTTCTGCTCTGTGTCCCAAGTGCTGGTATTACAGGACTGTATAACCACGCCTGGGTTGTGTCCTCAGGGAGCGTGAACCCATGTCTGTGCATGGAAGCCCAGCACTCTGCCAACAGAGACCCACCTCCAGCTCCATCCTCTCACTTTTTATAACCCCAGTTTCACTGAGCTGGCAAGCTGCAGGCAGACAGCATGAAATGGTTTTTCTCACTGAATAACTCCCCAAGAGCTGTGCCAACTAGCGGTCAGGAGTTTGGCCTGACGCCTGATGCCCTGGGCTCTCCCATGATATCCGGGCATGAGTCAGTCAGTAGCAAAAGAGTGTCTACTGAACGTGACTGTATTTCTGTTCCTGAGGAACAAGAACTACAATACAGCGTGAGCTTGGAGCGGGCTGGAGGGGGCCTGGCTGGAAAGTCCAGCATGATCCATAGCTCCCATACCTCCTGATTTTGCTGAGTGTTAACTTAATGTGAGGAAACTTTTCCTTAAAGGTTTCGTTCATGTCCTTCTTGAGATCTGAGGGCTTCACGTAGTCAATCACCGTGGTCTGTAATAGAGGAGACAAGAAACATCACTGTAACCACAGGTCAGATGTATGAACAACGTACAAGGCCCGAAGCAGCCAGTAGACAGACCATCAGGCACGTGACTGTGTCTCAACCTGTTGTCCATATGGGTTAGGATTCAAAGGCTCCACCCTCAGCCCCTCCCTGGCTTGACTTTGGGAGACTCATTTACCTAGCACCTCACATCCCACCTCCCCTGGTTACCTTGGGAACCAGGAGAGATGCACTGTACAAGTCCCTGCACATTACAGATGCTCAACACATTCCAGCCGCTGTTTAAACTGCACATTACAGATGCTCAACACATTCCAGCCGCTGTTTAAACCTTTTTTTTGGTAAGACGTGACAAAACATGCATAAAATTCGCCATTTAAGGCACCAATAGTGGCATTAAGACTTTCACCTTGTTATGCAACCATTACCACAACTATATCCGGTATTCCTTCCAACCATCAACCTGTTCACTTTCTTGAGCCCCAACCAGCAATTTCATTTGTTTGCTTGTTTCTGAGACAGGGCTTGAGGTAGTCAAGACTGGCCTTGGACTCTGTATTCTTCCTGCTGGGATTACATATGTGAGTGCTATGTCCAGATACTTTTTTAAACATTAATTTGTGTGTGTGTGTGTGTACATATGTACAGGACTGTGCATGTGTGTGTTGGGAGGTGTCAGAAGATAACTTATGAGAGTTGGTTCTCTCCTCCTAGCATGTGAATTCAAGAAATTAAACTCTGGTTGTCGGGCTTGGTGGCAGGAATCCTTACCTGCTTAGCCACCTCACGAGCCTCCAGCTAACTTTTGCCTCGCGTAAGTAGAATAATGTGTTTGCTCTCATCACAGGTTCCTTCACTGTCGATGCCTCAGGGTTCAGCCGGCACTGCCCTTTGGAGGCAGAGTGATGTTCCATTGTATGTATAGAATGGTAAAGTTCTTTGTAGTCCCTTGATTAAACTCTGCCTACGACAGGTTCCTTTTGAACCTTGGGAATGTCCTGGGCTCCCTTGCTCAGTGCTCTGCATCTTTAACCCTGATTTTATATTTTGCTGGGTCACGCCAGTTAGTTTCGGCTCATCCCCAAAGTGCATCTGCCAAGGGCCAGCACTCTAGGCTGACAACAGAAGTCACCCCAGCAGGTCACTGTTTTCCACAGGATGTGAGGTGGAGGCCACCCAGCCCCAGGGACGACCCAACCAACATTTCTCAGTGACCCTGACTAAAGTTGTGGATTTTTCCGAACACTTGGTTTGATGTAATGCTTAATGAGATTTTAGATTTTGGCGGTGCTGAGAATTGAACCCATGGCTTTGGGTATGCTCTGGCAGGTGCTATACCACTGAGCTACACCTTAGCTTGACAAGACTTAGAATAGGCACATGAACTAGAAGCCGCATATGCCCAATGAAAAGTGATCTCAATGGCATTTTCCTTCCCTGGAGCACAAACACTGTTAGCTATATTAACTTGAATCTGCTAATACAGGTCACATTTGGGGAGATGAGAAATCAGGTGAGTAACACCAAAAAGACATCCGATTCAAATGGGCCTTTGCATTTTCTGTTGAAATATGAGCGGCGGGGCTGCGTCCCCAGCACCCCAGCCGCCTGCTAGCTTATGCCCGAAATAACAACACACAAACTGTATTCATTTAAAGACTGCTTGGCCCATTTCTATCTAGCCTCTTCTAGGCTAATTCTCACATATTAATTTAGCCCATTTCTAATAATGTGTGTAAGCACCCCAAGGTGCGCTTACCAAGAAGATTCTAGCCTACGTCCATCCTGGGTCGGAGTTGCCTGGGAGAGCAGAGCATGGCGTCTCTGCTCCAGGGAGCAGATTTCTCAAGTCTCACCAGAAGCAGAGCAGAGTCTGACCTCACTTCCTCTTCCGCCCAGAATTCTATTCTGTTTACTCCTCCCACCAATGCCCTATCAGGGCCAGCCAAGCAGTTTCTTTATTGCTTATCCAATGAAATCAACAGATTGATATATGACACTCCCACATCAATTTTCCAACAGGTCTGTCCAGACATTTGAGGAGGCCCAGGTCCTTCCCTGCAGGAAGCTCTACAGCTGGCTGGATGTGGGAATATGAAAGCTCACCTAATGCTTCTCTGAATGCACCCCATCTCAACTTACATGTGAGGAAACTGAGGCCCAGTGATGTGTAGAAGCCTGTCCCAACCTCGGCAAGCTGCAGGCAGGGCCAGCAGTGAGATCCTGGCCTTCCACTTTGGTCCTTCCAGCTCCCCTTACACACTGTCTTCCAGCTGTTCTTCCCTAATCAGACGATGGGTAGCTGACAGTAGCAGCCTTCTCATGGGCCGTCACAAAGAGGTGTGAATACAGACAAGGCCAGAGAAGTGATCACCTTAGCAAGTCAGAGTCACCCAATCTCTGGTCTAGGAGCCAAGATATGTCTACCATGACTTATTTTTTAGTTGGCTTCTATGTCTGAAGTCTAGAGACTAGCGTATCAGATTATCCCTGCCACCCAACAATCCTTTCCATTCTGTTCTGTGACGCTGCATCCTGGACTCACCCAGCTGAGTTCCCTAGCGCACAGGCTGCTTTCCCTACGACTACACATTCTGCCTCATTCTGGGAGGCTTTGCTCCGCCACAGAGACCAAGAGCTAGCAGTTATGTTTCCTGGCTCTTGCAGCTGGGATGACAAATATATTTCTGACTGGAGAAGAGGTGGCACTCCTGTTATTTCTGCTACCAGGAGTGGCTGGGCAGTTCTTGTTCACTGGCTGTAGACGTCTCTTGTAGGTGGAGACCCAGCAAGGGCAGCACAGCCCGCAGCTGGCAGTAGTGCTAGTGGGTTCCCAACTGCGGAAGTTGGGAGTCGACAACAACCAGAGGACAACCTCAAGTAGCATCTTTAGGGATGCTGTGACAGGGCCCTCCACTGACCCGGAGTTCACTGATTAGGCAGGGCTAGTCAGCAGGGAGGTTTGGGGAATCCTTTCTGTTCTGCTCCGCCTCCCCAACGATGGAATTACAAGTGTGCTGTCAGGCCCAGTCTTTTTCACAAGGGCCCTGAGACCCAAGCTCAGGTCTTCAGGCTTACAAGGCAAGCACTTTCCCAACAGAACCATGTAGCTCCACCTGGAGTGGATGCTGAGTAGTTTGTAACAGACACACACGTACAGTTGGGGTAAGAAGCTCGGGTGTCCTTTGCTGGTAGTGAGTGAGTACAGGCTGGGCAACTGAGTATTGATGTGAGACCCTCAGCCCAGTCCTTGGTCGTCAACTATCAGGATGGCAAAGCTCTCAAGTTCACAGGGATGCCACTGGCAGGCACAAGTGAATCCATACCACTCTCAACCTACTGTGTACTTGTTTCTAGCTGTAGTCCCATGTCCTCTTGACTGTTTGCAGCACATAAGGCTCAGCTCCAATCTGGCATTTGCTCATTTATTTGGGCTCCTCCTTTCCTAGTATCACCATGAAGCCCAGGCTTGCCTTAAACTCCCAATCCTCTTGCTTTAGCCTCAAGTGCTGCCCCGCCATGCTGTTGACATCGAGCCTTTCCTAAGTTAGATAATTCATTCTGAGGCACATGTAGGGTCCTCTGCAAACATCAGCTGTGGTCAAGGCCTAGTAACAGGCACTGTGAAGATGAGAAACCCCTTACTCGATCTTCAGGGAGGCTGTCTCTCTTCAAGCTTCAGCATCTGACTGCCACGAAGTTGGTAGTCCTCCAGGAAGAGTGACAGAGGAAGCCCAAACAAAGGTGTTCCTCACACGAAGCATGAGATCGGTACATGGCCAGGTGGAACCAGTGGCCCAGGACCCTAGAGGGAGGCTTGCGACAGCCCACATTACTGAGGTAAGGGCCCAGTAACAGTCACTCTAGCCTGTCTGCCTCAGTCTATTTTGGGGTGTGTAGGGGGCAGTGAAATGCCTCTAGATACAAGGAAGATTAGCAGTGGTAAGCTGTGCTGTGCGAGACTGGCTGAGAACAGGAAGTGGCCACTTTGGTTTCCTGGCCTGCTGTAACAAGCTCCCACCATCTGGGTAGCTTTGACAACCGCAGGTTGGAGACCTAGCTGAAAGTCTACAATCTGGGCAGGCTGGCAGGCTGTACTCATGGAGTATCAGAATGTTCCTTGCTCCCCCCTAGCTTCTGCAATTCAAGGCCTCACTACAAAACCCCATCCTTTCTGTCCCTTCCTGCGATACAATCATGTCAGACCAGGGCTCACATTCCTCTCCACTCACGTCACTTTACCTCGTTCACATCTACAGAGAACCTGTAGGAGAGCAAACAATATCCTAAGGTCATAGGAAGTCACAGCATCTCTTAGGGGATAGAGTCGGGGCCACAGTCGTGGGCTGGACCTAACGGTGCTGCTGTGTAGCCTTGCTAGCCTCTGACCACACCTGTTCCCTGAGGCTGAGGGTTCAGCCCCTGTCCCAGGGTCATCTCGGCCTCCCAAGAGTCAGCCTTAACCTCGGTCTGCAGGGGGCTTCACAGGCACCTCCTTTCCCTGCTTGCTGTGGCAGCTCTCCTGGTCTCACTGTTGCCGCTTCTCAGGGAGACTCAGCCAGAGCTCTGCTTCTGCACCCAGCTCTGCCACATGGCATCCAGGTAGCCTGGAGCACACTGTTGATGTACTTAGCCCTCAGTTCCCTCCTCCGGCATCTCTACAAGATACCTGCTTTGTGCTGATGGCCACAGGACATCTGATCGGGAGGGCTGTCCCTGTGTTCTGCTTACTCACCTGCCTGGAGTGAATTAGGCTGAGTGGGTGGTCTGACTCCAAACCTTGTAGGATGCAGGAGGGCTACCCTGTACTCTAGCCACCACTGTCTTCTGAGCTATAGGTCTCCGTGGAGAAAAGAGCATGGCAAGCTCTCTTGAGGGAGCTGTACAAAGACCCTTATGGCTGGCCCTCCCAGTCACCCCAGAGACCAATGTTCTTGCGGTGTTGACAATGAGCCAGAGAGGCGGTAGTGGGACACTCGGCAGCAGGATTCCCAGTCCCTGCTAGCCACCCTTTCTGGTGTGGGGAAGAAGAAATGAGACACTGATACGTTAGCCTTACTACAGGTCTAACACTCCAGTGACAAAAACTTACAATGCTGGATTTTGCCAGGGATGTTACTATAAATCAAAGTGTTAACCAAACAGGGCACAGCTCCTTCCTGGCCTGGAAGCACAGCACATCACCTAACTCCAGGCCACAAGGGGCCCAATCAAAGTGAGGTCCCTGGATGCACTTGTGTGCAGCTTTCTGGCCGCAGGAAGTAGTATGCACTCAGCTGTGTAAAGGAAAAGAGGAGGGGCAGCTGAGGGGAGGAACCCCATTCCAAAGACAACTTTGCGATTCACAAAGGAGACAAAGGATCGTGGCCCTCATCAGAGGCAGGAGCAGGGAGAAGGGCGGGGGGGGGGGGGGCGAGCACAAGAGAGGGCCCAGAAAAAGATGAAAGGTCTGCAGCTGACACTGGGGTACACTGCTTTCTATAGTTACTCCACCTTGACTCATGAAGGAGGGAAGTCCAAGCAGGTGAACTTGGACTCCACTCGGCCACACCAGCTATGATATGTAAAGAGAGACCCCTGGAGTGCAGTGGCGGCGGGGGGAGCCATATGCCTCAGTAAGGATTCTGGAGAAGGGTAGGATGTTAGAAGCTAACAGCTGGCTGGTCTGGTGGAGCTCTGGCCTCCTTCCTCGAGGGCTTGGAGTCTGGGCATCCCCACAAGCAGCTTTGGACAGAGGCAGGCATGCTGCCCATTCTGCTACTGTCTCTTGGGGCCAAAATTCACCCTTACCCTAGTGGGAACATTCCAAGGAAGTGAGGCTGCCTCAGTTTCCCCACCGTGTCTTAAAAGGAAGGAGCAGTAGCAGGCAGTGATCTGGGTAGCCCCTTCTAGTCCTGCAAACATCAGTGCCCGGTTCTGCTTTGGCTGTACTTGTCCGAGAGCCATGAGCATCCTCAGTTGAGTGGAGCAGCGGAGAGAGTGGACGTTCTACTTGTTCAGGGTATTAGGCAGGGTGCTGGGGACGAAATCCATCTGACCGACAGCAGTGGGCATTTCAGCTATCCGCTTTCTGGAGACAACAGTGAACAAGGAGGAGCATAACGATAGGGATAGGCTGGTGGCTAAGTCTACACCTGGCATTCCCAACACTCGAGCCTTGAAGGAAGCAGAGTGCAGCTCACACCGGCACATGGGGGGGGGGGTGGTCCTGCTGTCAGTCAGCGTGTCGGCTGTCAGACATTTGATGGGCAGCAAATGCTTCACATCTTGGATAGCCTGCAACCAGGTGGGCACCTAAGCCACCCGTATAATTCTTCATGAAAACAAGCAGCAAGAATAATTCCATCTATGGAGGTGGGGGCAGAGTCCAGCCACCAAGCACCAAGCAGGGCAGGCCAAATGAATCTTTATACCGAGTCCTCCATTTCCCACTGCTTAGCATTTCATAGTGGATTGGAAATCAGAATCCTAACATACATTTCTACAGCTTAAGGGAGATGCAAGGACGCTGTGGGCTTGTCAAAGGACAAGGACGCTGTGGGCTTGCCAAAGGACCAGGACGCTGCTAATAAGTACATGGAATGAGAAGAGTTTCACCAGAGACCCATCTACCTGGTATTCTGTTGAGATGTGAGTATCTATAGACATCATCATCTGTCAGTTTTTTTTATGTCAGAGCAGAATAAGGGAAGAAAAGAACTCACCAATCCATTCATCAGGGTTAATTTTGTTGCCCTTAGCTCAGTTCTTTCTCATATTCTCTCCTTAATTGCTTTTCAGACCCACAAAGAGGGAGGAGACCAGGTAATAATGAGACCACTGCCACTACAGGCTGCCAGGCTCTAATGATAAAGAACCACTCTCAATTATGCAGCAGGCAGTGCAGGGCACAGGAAGCGTGGTCCTGACAGGACCCTCCTGCCCTCTGGCTGGACATTAGCTAATGCCTGACAAGAGCCTGCATGCAGCCAAGCAGCCTGACGTGCCTTCATGGTTTGTGGTCTCCTTTTATGACGTGCTTTCGTGCTCTGTGGTCACCTTCTAGAAGTTTCCGGGCTGAACCACAGGTGCAGCTGCACTGTGGTTTCCATACCTGCCCTGGGAGATTTCAAGTTCAACATCTAATGCAAGGTCACCTTAGAGCCACGTCCACTCTGAAGTGAGGGACTCCTCCTGTAGACCCTCCCAACAGGTCGTGAATGACAAGTGGCTCTCTGACATATCACTTGGAACAGCGGCAGTGGAAGCATCTATCCATCTACAGCCTGGATGGCTGATACCCAGTGACCACCCATAGGGACTTTATCCAGGGACAAAAGAAATCCATGCCCACAAAAAGCCACATACAGAAATATTGACGGCAGCAGTTTTCATGATAGCCTTACACCAGAGACAGCTAGGTGGCCATCAGTGAGAGACTGGGTAAACTGTGTTCATCCAGCACTGCTCAGCAATTAAATACAACTCTGTGGGTGAGTTTCACTAACACCAAGTTGTGTCTCTAATCCCATCTGCACAAACTTGCAGGACAGGTGGAAAACTAAACACAGTTCCAGAAGTCAGAAGAGTGGTAGCCCTACTGAAGACGGGGAATTAGGAAAACACTAGATCCATATTGGGAAAAAAGGACAGTGACAGAATTCATGAGACTACACACTTGAAATGGCTTTAATGGAGCCTGAAATTCCATGGCACACAGTCCCAAGGCCTTGGGCTTGGGTTCTCCACTGGTTTAGACAGAACTGTGGTCTGAGAAGATGATGCTGAGACAGCAGGATCCAGAGGTTGGTGGTCCCTTGCTCCCCTGAGCTGGCAGAAGCGGCAGCAGGAAGCGCTGGGGCCAGCAGACAGCAGGACCCAGCCTCAGAGACCTGGCATCTACCTGATGGGATGGCTGTCGGGGTGAGGAAGAGCTGGGGCCAGCAGACAGGAGAGAGCCCAGCCTCAGAGACCTGGCATCTACCTGATGGATGGCTGTCGGGGTGAGGAAGAGCTGGGGCCAGCAGACAGCAGAGCCCAGCCTCAGAGACCTGGCATCTACCTGATGGATGGCTGTCAGAGTGCTATTCCTCCTCATGGGCCTCAGGTTTCTACTGAGGGCCCTTTAGCAACTGCTCAAATAACTCCAACTCTTGCTGTCCCTCTTGGGAGTCACCAGCCCATTACAGATGCAGGCCCGTCACTCTATGGTCTCAACTCCACTCTGCACACACCCTTGCCTTCCACAGGGAACCCATCTCTGATGCCCCTCGTCAACTCCTGTCACTTTTCCAGGACGGCATCTTCCACACCCTCCTCACGACCACTGACATTTGCTTTCTTGCTTGCTGCTGGGCTTGCCCTCTCATTCTAAGGCCGATGAGAGGGGACTATGGATGGTTAGTTCTCCAGTAAACAAGGAAGCACATTGTAGGGTGGCAACTACATTTGCTGAATGAGCAAATTCTAGATTTGCTCCGCAGCATACAAAAGTCAGGCAAACCTGTGAAAACAAAGAATCCTGCACTCTAGTTCCTAGGAGATCAATCTAAATCCCCTGTAAGGGGCTGGAGAGATGGCTCAGCGGTTAAGAGCACTGATTGCTCTTCCAGAGGTCCTGAGTTCAATTCCCAGCAACCACATGGTGGCTCACAACCATCTATGAGAATCTAGTGTCCTCTTCTGGCCTGCAGGCATGCATGCAGACAGAACACTGTATACATAATAAATAAATAATTTAAAAAAATCCCCTGTAAGCTGTAGGCTCCTCTGAGTTGCAGAAGCTGGCCTGAAGCTGTTTGTCACACATTGTCAACAATTTAACTGATAAGACAAAAAAGGGATGTCCTGTCTTTTATCAAAAGTACCACTGTCTGGGGCCAGAATAGGTGGAGAAGCCTTGTGGCCTAGGACTAGGAAATGCAGCCAAAGAATGATGGCATTCTGTAAAACACAGACTCTTCCTGGAAGCCCCATGTCAGCACAAGAAAAATGACCCACTTGGGAACAGGATGAGGAGGGCTGCACAGATACTCTCACTTGGAAAGTCATCCAAGTGTCCAAGGGGGGCAAATTAGCGGTGTCATCTGTGTCTGCACAGATTGGGACCAGAATTCCAAAGCTCACGATAAAATAAGAAGGTATATGGTATCTGGAACCTGCCATTCTTGTCAAAGGGAAGTCAGTGCTGCCACAAGACAACATCTCCATAGGGGAGTCCCCTGCAGGACCCCAACATCAGCCACAAGCAGTACACCTTCATACTCTCTCAAACCTCTAGACATCGGCTAATCTTCTAGGCAGAGAATGGCCCTCATACCCTGCCCTTAGCTCCCACTGCTGATTGCACAGAGACAGGCCATTCAGAAAGAGGCAGGCAAAATCAGTGAGCAGAGCCCGACTCAGGAGCCAGAGGCTCAGCTCCCCACTTCCTGCCAATAGCAAAGGGTCTCCCTGGGGTTCTGAGCAAGTTTCCTGCCCAAATTAGTTAATAAAGTGATCAACCATAGACAAAGTGGGCCACACTGAAAACGCATGTCCTCATGCAGACAGCAACTTCTCAGTGGCTCCTTCAGAACAAGGCACAGGATTTTGTCACTGGATTATCACTTTGATCACCGAGGTGAATGAGTCTTGCTGTGTTCCTTGAATGAACAGGGCATGGAAGAGAAACAAACAAGCCTGCGAACATTTAAACCCAACAATCCCTACCTATGCACAACCATGTTAGGAGCTGAGAGGTCTGAGGGGTAAGTAGTTAAAAGTGAGGACAGAGATCATTTTAAATTAAATTACTTTGGAAGTGCATTCTACCCAATATGGCACAGCAAAGCTCTGACTACAAACACTGATAGTAACCGGCAAAGGCCCCGTGCTGACCAGGGGTTCTAAACTCTAAGCACAAATGCAGGCAACCTTTGAGGACTTGGAGTCGCTTTGCTCCTTGGCCTCTATAGATACAAAAGACCTCGGTGAGACTCCTTGAGCTCAATGCTAAGGGTAGGGCTTCTAAAATAAGGAGTTAGAGTGAGCCAGGGGAGGAAGTGCCCATGGGATGCAGAAGGCACGGAGAGGCAGGGCATCTGGGCAGATGTTCCCTCTGCTGATGCTGTGATTGACAGGCCTGGTCAGTCCATTTCTCTGCATAGTAGACTCTTTCCTGTTTCCAGCAATTAGGACAGCTCTACCAGAACCCGCCATGGTAGGGAGGGTAGTCATCAAAATTACACACGGGAAACCAGGAAGTCACGGAATACACACAGCAAGAACAGTGTTGCTTGTAACACCTGTGTCCTACTCACACAGGGTTTGTGGTGTTGTGGAGACTTACAGTCACTGAGGTGATTCAGACTCAGCTCAGCTTGAACTTGGTGCTCCCGTGAAAAGGTCAGGCCTTCCCTGGTGGAGTCCGGGGTGTGTATTCTGGCATGCCCTTCTCAGAAGTGAAGGCCTCTAAAGCTAGGAGGTAGCTTTCATGTCCACTGGACCCAACCTCCTCAGCCTCTCTCTAAGTGGCATTCCTAGGCCAGTTAACCAGAATCCTGCAACTCTGATTAGAGAACTCAATAGAATGTCCCAGGTGCAAAGTCCAGAGACCTCCCCGAGGCCTCTGCAGGATGCTGTGAGCACTAACAGACCCGCCAGCCCGTCAGCAGGTACCACTCACCATGTACGAAGGGAAAGTCAGGACGCGCTTGTGCTTGCCACAAGGCCACTGGGGGTCATCCAGGAGATTTGGGTCATAGTCCAAAAAGTCTCCCAGGTCACTTCCTGAAGGGCACAAGCAAAATGGCAATTAGGGGCCCCAGACTCGTTGAGGCTGCTGGGAAAATGCTGAGGACAGTTATTGAAGACAGGCAGCTTCAGGGTCATTTGTCTCAGAGTCACACCAATGGCTCTGATGTCTAGGGACCGTCTCTGCTTGGCAATGAGGTATATCCACACGCTTACAAAAACTGGCCAGTTCTTACCATTCTGATGTTTTGCTATGTTAGTAAATTATGTGGTCATTTCCCTGATCCAGAAGAACACAAAACTTGACACAGCATGTGCCATATGCTCTTGTAGGTCACAGCACATGGTCCTAGACCAGCCTCAGAGAGAATTGCTAAACTCATCTGTGACATTCAGGGCCATGACCTGGATAAACTGTGACCTTCGGGGCCATGACCAGGGTAAATGCTTCCGGACAGGCTGCTGTGTGTGAATCATGTCTCAGCCGTGATAGCCACTAGAAAACACAGACACAAATGACTTTTGCAGGTGATGGGGAATTGGGACAGGGGCAGACTGACCTAGGGAATTTCACCTTCACTTGGAATTTCATGTGTGGGTTAGGGTTAGTGTGTGTAAGTGTACGCATGAGTTTGTAAGTCTATGTGCAGGTATACAAGTGTGTGTGTAGAGACCAGAGGTTGATATGTTTCTTGCAATCATTTTTCTACCATCTTTGAGACAGGGTCTTTCACTGAACCTGGAGTTCACCAATACTGCCAGGCTAGTGACCAGCAACACTCGTGGGTCTGCCTGTCTGTCTCCTTAGTGCTGGCCTTTTACGTGGCTGCCACAGATCTGAACTCAGGCGCTCATGTTTCTGTGGCTGGTACTTTGCCAGCCATTTCCTAGACCCTTAGCTGGAATTTTGCTAAGAGTTTCCATCCTTGTAGCTGTGTATAGGCAAACATGGAATGTGCGGCTCAAAAGTTATCCCCGTTCATAACTGTGAGCAACGGAAACGTGCACCTAGCCCTGCACGTCAGGATCCGGTTATGTGGGAAATGCAGAAAGCAGAACACACAATAGAATACAAAAGCCTAAGGACTGGGGGGGGCGGGGAGAGAGCAATGGCTAGGGCTTCTCCCACGTGGGTCGGCCCTGGGGGCTGGTAACAGAGCAGCTAATTAAGAGAAAGGTCTTCTGGGTATGTGTTTGAGCCTGTGTGACCTGAGCTCATACCTGGTGCCTGCCTGCCTCACCTCACCCATGGACCTTGTCCCATTTGTACTGTAAACTGAGGCACCTCCTGCCATGAGTCACCAGACCCTCTGAGCTAACATTACCTGTGTCAAGGCTCCCCTGGGTGCTGCTGGCTCGGCCTATGGAGAGGCTGCGGTGGCTCAGGTTCCGGAACTGGGAGAAGGAGGAGGTGGAGTCTATGGTATTTCTCCGGGTTCCGAAGGCATTTGTGGGTAATAGGAACTGGGTATAGGACACTGTCTGAGAGGGAAAAACAAAGACAGAGTGGTGGTTATGCCTGGGGTGGCTGGCTTGTCTTCTGCTCCATTGCTACCCTAAGATCAGGTTTGCTTTAAAAAAAAAAAAAACATGCAATTCTGGAATCTAGTGGGATTGGAAAAATGCAACTGGTAGCCCAGCCTGGTGGGCCCGTCTTTAATCCTAGCACTCTCGAAGCAAAGGCAGACAGATCTCTGAGTTTGAAGGCAGCCTGGTCTACATAGAGAGACCCTGTCTCAAAAACAAAACAAAGCAAAAGAAAGGAAGAAAAAGGCAACTTGTTTGGTATTCATTTTTGCCAAATTGGTGCCACTTTCATCCCCAAACCTCACCTGAACAGATTCTGAACTGTGTAGTTTAACTGGCCCCATCCTGTCTGTCTATCCTGGTGGGTGGCCGAAATGTTCACGTGCTAGACAATAAGGTACCATCTCAGAATGTGCTGGAATGTTATGCCATGTACAAGGTATCTTAAATCCAGGAGAGGATTCAGAATATACCAGGCCTCAGGAGTCTCTGATAAGGACTTCTGGCTCCTCTCACGTGTCCCTGAAGGAGCTGGCCGTGACCCTCTGCTCGACCCCAACCTTCCACCTTCCTCCTTCCTCGGTGAACACTCACCCTTTAGGATGAGGATGAGCAGGCAACCCACATACAGCCTGGACTAGCGACTGTGTCTTGGACACAGAGGTGACGGCTGCCCTGAGGTGAGGACTGCTCACCGGCAGGCACACTGGGAGCTTCCGCCCAGGGATGCTGGCTTTTGGAGGTTGTACAGAGACGACCTATTACCCAGTCCCAGAGGTCAGCGTATAACAGCTTCCAGTACCGTGGGTGAAAGAGGAATGTACCTGTTTAGTGGGACAGCAAACTGACCACGGTTTAGTGGCCACTGGGCTGGGCTTCCTGGATCAGGAGAAGATAAAACCTCACTAGTGGTTGGACTAGTGCTCACCAGCACCTCCACCCTGGAATGTGGATGTGTGCTCGTGTGGGAGTATTGCACAATCATCTATAAAAAGTGTTAGCAGAGAAATGCATATACTTCGCGACCTCCTGCTGGGCCTCTGCTGAGTTACTGACTCGCGGTTTCTGTCCGCACACTGGCAGAATTGCAGTGACGTGGTGCAACCTTGCAAGTAAGTCTTACATCCTAGCTCTGTGTTGCATCCTGGGCCTTGTGTCGGATACTGGAAACCTTACCTTCCCATCAGCACCCAGCTCCACACCATCAAGGCCAACGATCTCCTTCAGGCTCATGGCCCCTGCTGACTGCCTCCCTCCATCCAACTTCAGGTCCCTAGGAAGGACAAGCCAAGAGGAAATGCTTGTGTATTTTCCAAAATGTGACACTCACTGCGTAAAACAGCACAGTCACCCTGTGAATGACGGTTTTGCTGCCTTTCTCTGGGGGGCTTCAGTGTGCTCGGGGTCACTCTCGCATACCGCCTGCAGTGTATGTGAATTCCAATGAACAGAACATGTGAGGAGGAAGGGGCTCGGAAGCCCTTGGTTACCAACATCCTCAACATGGCCTGTGTTTTGAGACACGCAGGCTTTCCTGGTGAACAGTGGGTCTCTTGGGACCCTGGCTTCCTTTTGGGGTTACTAAGATCACCTCTCCTTGCCACTCTTTATCAGCTGCGATAAACCCAGCTACTAGGTCCTTGCTAGCAACGAAAGGATCAGTGCCAGTAGTTAGGCCAAGCTCCATAGCAGTGCGTGTCCCAGTAATAACAATGAGCCTTCCAACAGCATGGCCTTTCACCATCACGTGTTTGGGGATGATATTACCATTAACCCATTTTACAGAGGATGAAATTGAGGCTTGTCAAGGCCACCAAGACAGCATGTTGTGGGGCGTGAGGCTTTATAGAATGTTCTTCCTGACACTTAACACCACCCCGGAGATGCACGATAGGGTCACTGTGACTACATCCAGGTAGAATTACTCACTGTGTCAAAGGATGAGCCCCTCCAGAGTCACCTAGTGTCATTCTGACTACCTATGACAGTCGTCCAGGCATCCTGTGCTAGTCAGTACAGGACGGAGCAGGGGATCCAGGGCTTTCTCTGACACTCCAGGGCTCTAGACTGCAGCCATGGCTGGCCCTGCCTTACAGCTTCTGTCTGATCCAGTGCTTGCTGGTGAAGGCCACTTTAGACTGGCAGAATGACTCACAATGGGACCCGGATGGAGACTTTTGAGAATCAGCAAGAGAAAGCCATATGGAAAGGCTGATGGTAACCCAGGAAGACAGAAAGGGCTGGGGAGCAATGAGCAGAAGAGAAGGGAAAGAATGCCACTTCCAACACAGGAAAGCTAACACCTCCAGCTCAGCTGAGTCACTGCTTTGATCTGTGCGCCTGCCAAGGATGGCCTGGGGCGGCCTTCAAAATCAGCCAGCAGACCTAGGCTGGTGGTACCTAGGCACACTGCATCCGTAAAGCCATTTTCTTGAGGAGATGGTTCACCACACTCAAAATGACATCAAAGTCACATAAGACAAAGGCAAGCAAGCTCTCAGTTTATAGGGTCCCCTCCCTTCCAGTATGTCTGTCCTTCCCCCGTGTCTCTCTCTCTCTCTCTCTCTCTCTCTCTCTCTCGCTCTCGCTCTCGCTCTCGCTCTCTCCCTCCCTCCTTTTCTCCCTCCCTCCCTCCTTTTCTCCCTCCCTCCTTTTCTCCCTCCCTCCCATAAACATTATAAATACTTCTCCAAGACCTGACCCATGTATGTAATTCCAAACATCAAGCTTGCCTTCCATGTTTGGGAATATAGCATTGCAAGACTCAAAACAAGGAGCTGGGTGGTAGTAGCACACACATTTAATCCCAGCACTCGGGAGGCAGAGACAGGCAGATCTCTGAGTTCGAGGCCAGCCTGGTCTACAGAACTAGTGCCAGGACAGGCTCCAAAGCTACAGAGAAACCCTGTCTTGAAAAACCAAACCAAACCAAACCAAACCAAACAAACCAAAAAAAATGTAACAAGGAGGCACAAGTATTCCAAATGAGGACTTCAAGAATGTTCTAGGCAAGGCAACTGCTTTCATGTGTATCGAAGTCCTGTGATGTCCTCTCTGATGGAGACCACCCTCCTCGAGGGCTAGGGTGTCCAGGATTGTGTGTGTGGCTTTTCAGAGCTGCTCTGTTGACTGAACCGGCTGCTAGGGAAAGAGAAATCAGTGCCTACAGAGGCCACTGGGTCCCCTGAAACTAGCCAACCCCAGAGAAACATCACCTGACTGATCTGCCTTCTACATGAGCTACCTATAGTGATTCTCAAAATCAACCACAAATATGGAGGGGCAGCATGTGTACCATGAAAAACTTGAAGGCTGACATTAATAGAAAGGTAGGTACCATCTTCTGAGGGTATGGGGGCAAGAAGAACCAGAGGAATAAATCTCAAAGCCACCTGTGTGCAGGGGCCTACAGGAGTGTTTTATGTCTCATCCATCCGCATGTATCTCATAGGTAAAGAAACTAAGACATTTGCCAGTGACGGTGTGGCTGTCTTGTGGTGCTCTGTGGCTCCTATCAGAATTTTTTCAGCTGACTTACTGAGTCCTCAGGACAGCCTGACTCCAGTCAGTTATTAAAAGTGCACAACACAGTGGACAGGGCAAGCCAGTCATGCCTCTTCCCATACAAGGGAAATAAAGCTATAACAACACTATACTTCATAAGGATCCCCCCCAGGAGCAGACCCACAATCCCTGTGTCGAGAATCACAGATTCATGGACCCAGGAAATTGTCCAAGTGTTCAGGGACACTTGGGTCCACAGAGGTCAGGCTAGGCTCCACCCTAGGCTTCCCTGCATGTGTCAAGTCACGTGACCTGCTAGTGTCGCCATTTCCCCGTGCACGGCCCCACACAGTGGTCACTGGCCACATATAAACTATGGTCTGGCTAAGAAAGCTAATTTTTCTATAAATGGAGACTGTGCTTTTGTTTCCTGGCACCCCCCCCCCCGGACCTGAATAATCACACAGATACTATATAATCATAATACTGTTTGGACAATGGCTCAGGTATATTCCTAGTTAGCTCCTACATCTTAAATTAACCCATTTCTATTAATCTATGTATCACCATGAGGTGGCTTACTGCTAATGTTCTGGCATCTTTCTCCTTCAGCAGCTACATGGCATAGCCTCAACTTCACCCACTCTCTCTATCTCTGTTCAGATTTCCCATCCGGCTTTCCTCTGCTAGGCTATTGGTCAAAACAGCTTTATTCATCAACCAATATTATCAAGACATATACAGAAGGACATCCCACATCATTTTTCAGTTGTATGAATTGTGTATGTGTGTGTGTGTGTGTGTGTGTGTGTGTGAGAGAGAGAGAGAGAGAGAGAGAGAGAGAGAGAGAGAGAGAGAGAGTCTCACTCTATAGCCTATACTAGTCCACGATCCTCCTGCTTCAGTTCCCAGAGTGTGGAGGTTAGAGGTATGTACCAGCACCATGCTCATATTAATTGTATGAAATTTGAATCAGCTTAATGTATATAGCCATTGGTGGCTAGAGGCTACCATGCTGGGCTAACTCTTAGTCCTTTCCTGTCAGGACTGTGACTTCCATTCATTGGTAACTTCCATGATAAAACCATATGGTCACATACAGTGTGTTTAATAGTGTGGATCTGCTCTCCCTGTTTATTTCCCCAAAGTAGCCTGGCCATTTGCTGTCTGTAGCCTCAGGGATGTTTACCTTTCAAGCAGAGTTCTCTGAGGAGGCTGTGCAGGCATCCTCAAGGCAGGAAGAACAATGAGAACAGCGAGGTGACCCTCGATGGGGAGGAAATGGTGACCACGGGGTCTTCTTGCTTGGCATTCTATCAGTACTCCAAAACCCACAGCTACAAGTGGCCCAGGGCATACTGGAGGGGCCATGGGGGGTGTAGGAACCCACAGTGCAGGTGGCACAGGCATACTGGAGGGGCCACGGGGGGCTGTAGTAGACTGTTGGCAGTGTCAGGGCACATCAGTACCCTGGCCAGTGTGTGGCCCCCAGGTCCTAGGCATTACAAAATCCCTTAGGCCAGTGGCATTCAACCTGTGAGTAGCAATCTAGTTGGGAGTCGAATGACTCTTTCACAGGGGTCACATATCAGATAGCCTGCATTAAGATTCATAACAGTTATAAAGCAGCAATGAAATAATTTTATGGTTGGGGTCACCACAACACGAGGAACTGTATTAAAGGGTCGCAGCACTAGGAAGACTGAGAACACCGCCCTGCGTCTGTCTTTGTATAGTCATGGAGACTGGAAAGGGAGGTGAGGGAGGACAGAATCTTTTCAGCTGCAGCTGGTACATGCATATGCCAGCCACTCTAGAACGTGACTTGGTGATGTTTGGGATCCAGGGTTCTGTGCATCCTCTCAGGTTGGCTCTTGGGCGTGAGTTAAGAGCACACACACATACACATACGTGCCTCGAGAGTCAGATGCAGAAAACAGCTCATCCATGACATTTCTGATCATCACTGAATGTGGTTTTTCCTTTTTAGGATCTGAGCTACAGCCCAGGGTGGCCTTGAAACTCAATAAGCAGCAGAAAAGATCTTGAACTTCTGGTCCTTCTGTTTCTACCTCCTAAGGACTGGGGCCACAGGCAGGTGCCACTATGCCCAGTCGTCTGTGGTGCTGGGACAGGGGCCACGGGCAGGTGCCACTATGCCCAGTCATCTGTGGTGCTAGGGACTGAACCCAGAGCTTTGCCCATGTTAGGCGAATATTCTACCAGATGAGCTACATCTTCAGGCACGTATCCATTTCCTTTCCTGAATCTTTTGGAATCTGAAAGTACAAGGATGCTGGCCGTCCATCTTCTCTGGGTTGGGTTTTTCCACTAAGTGCTTCAATAAATGTCACTGAAACCTGACATTAGCACAGATGCGGGAAATTGCCGTTGGAGCCATATGACTGGCATAATAACAGCAGTTTCACAATGGGCTCCCTAATATTACAGATAACTGCCCTGGCCTCACGTGTGAGTTGACAGAGCCATGGGTGTCGCCAGCTGCTCTCTCAGGAGCCTGAATGACTGGAAGTGCCTGCAGAAAGGAGCTGTGAGTTGCACTGATGTACCCAAAGAGAAGCTTTAAAAAAAATATCCAGTGAAAAAAAATCAACCAAAAGTCCCATTGGAGCAGGGATAAAATCTTAATGTTTAGACCACTGTTCTAAAATCTTATAAAATGTTATTAAAAATATAGCAGGACTCACTCACCGCCAGCCTTACACTCACAGTAAGGACAACAACACAGAGCGATGGCTGAATGAAGCCATTAAAAGCAGACGTTCTCTGAGAAGGCTAGGATCTTCTTTTAATCCCAGATATATGTAAGGTTCAAATGTTAATTTACTGAGACTCCAACTGCTTTTAAAAATCAAAAAGGCAGTAGGCATGGTGGCATATGCCATTAATCCCAGCATTTGGAGGCAGGGGTAGGTACCAGGCCTGCATACGAGTACCTGTCTTTAAAAGTATGGCAAGTTCAAGTCCCGCTTGGGGTATTCCAGATTTACACATATTAAGGCTCAAATGTGGTACTTTTGTCCAGGGACAAATATGGCTTATGAGGTTGTAGGAGAACATCTACTTACTTCCACGGGGGTCACAAAGCACTGGTGAAGAGCCACAGACAACTTTGGGTTCTAATTCCTTGTCACCCCAGCTCCAGGGGACACTGCAGCTTAGCCTGGCTTTCCCGCTCAGCTCAACTCTCAGGCTAAACAAACTTGAACAGTTTGCAAATGCAGGGCAAAGACCAACCATGGAACCCGTCAGTTGGGGAATGGGAGGGGATAGAGACAGGGCCAGGGTGGCAAGATGAGAGGGGATTATAATAGATGAAAGCATGTTCGGGGAGACAGCCAACAGCAGTTACATACTTAAAAACCAGGCTGGTTCATCTGGGGCTCCAGCGTCCCCCACAGCAGTGTGCCCCAGCCCCGACAGCCCCTGGACCCCAGGCTTAGCCTCAGCGGCTACAGCACAAAGCCAGCACATCGCATTTCATCACTGCTGAGTCACCTGATCAGAGCCACCTGTCAACCTACATCATCATGTGTGCAGAGGTTATGGACCCCTCCCCATTAACTTCTGCATAGCCAGCTTCCAACTCTGTGTTTTCTAAAAGGCTCAGCTGGCTATCATTAATGCACACAACTGATCTTGGTAGGAAAACAGGGTTCCCTACCAGACGAGAAGTTCAGAGTCCTTTCTTTCCCTTGGAGGCAAAATCAATGACCCAATCTAAAAAAATATGATTGCAAACCAGTGTGTAAAGTTGGTTGCAATGCAAACCAGCTGAGCTAGTGTGTACCCCAGGACACATGGAAAGGTAGCGGAGAATCACCTCCACGAAGTTAACCTCTGACCCCCCACATACATGCACCCCACATCACATACACTCCCCCACAATAATACTTAAAAAAAATTAAGAATTGAATACTTACACCTGGAAAGTAGATGGGGAAAGACATGTGTGATCCAGTTAGGGACTTTCCAAGGCTTTCTGCTTCTAAGACTTGGCTGCCCTGACCTCTGCCCATGGTGACATCTCTAATGGTGGCTTAAGCTCAGACTCACAGAGCAGCTGGGAGCACCAGCTGGGAGCACCACCCAGTGACTTGCTCTTTAAAGGACCACAATGGCTCAAACACTTGGATGTGTAAATAATGTAAGGGCTAATTAAATATTAACAGGATTTCTAGACCCTTCAAAAAGAAGAGACTAGGAGAAAGCAGAGCTCTGAAAACCAGACTAGGAAAGTGTAGGGATAAGTCCCACCCCTTAGGGGGCGTGTTCGCCTCAGGCTAAAGTTCTCCTATAAAATTGGTGAGCGTGCTCCCAGCGCTCTCTTCTGCTTTCCTGGTCTCCGCGGGAACAGTGGTTCTGTAAGTCTATTCCTCCATTAAAGCTGTCTATATTTTGACAATCTGTCTGCATTCGCTTACGCCGTTACAGGAAAGGAAATACTACTTGTGAGCGAGTCTTAATTAAGAGATCACACACCGTGGGACTCCGGGACACAGGTGCGCCGTCAGGAAGCCCCATTTGTAGTCTGCTGTAGTTTGTCCCCCAAAGGTCAAGTGCTAAATGGCTTGCTCCCTCGCTGGTGAACTACTGAGAGGTGGAGGATCCCTAGGAGGGCTCAATGGAGGACTTAGGTCAGGAGGTGGCCCTAGAAGGGGCTACTGAGAAAACTCCCATCCCCACAATCCTACCATGAGGGCCATGACTCAGCTTCAGCACCTGTAGTGAATGAAACATGGACTGAAAATGTGTATATGCATGTATGTACATGTATGTGTGGAAGCCTGTACATGTATGTGTGGGTGTGTGTATGTGTGGAAGCCACAGGGCAGCTTTGTATGTTGCTCCCTGGAGCGGTGCACCCTCTTGAGGCAGTGCCTCACTGGCCCGGACCTTGCCTGATAGACTAGGCTCCCTGGCTACAGAGACCAGGGGATCCACTTGTCTGCCTCTCTAGCAACGGGATTTCAAATACGCGCCACTGCTCCACGGCTTTCTCATGTGGGCGCCAGGAATCGGACTCAAGTCTTTATGCATGACCTACCCCCCAGCCCCAGACTGAAACTTCTAAAACCACAAACCTATTAGCCTTTTCCTTTTCCTAAGTTCATCATATCTAGTATTTGTCAGTTACAGAGCTAACACTACTCCTTCAAGTGCAATGGACATCCTGGACCAGTTTCTCCTGCTGGGATGGAGGCAGAGTTATACCACCAAAGTTCAAAGTCAATGAACAAAGGCCACAGCAGACAGAAAAAAAGTTAAATCAAAGGCAGCTTTTAGCTGAGAAATCTTGGCCTCTCAGACTCTGCACATCACGGGAAAGTCATCCCCAGAAGGGCGACTGGCAGACAATGGAGAGGTCTTAACAGAGCTTATACCAAACTCTGTCTAAAGGCAGCTCTTGCAAACAGCCGGAAAATGGCATGATTCACCCATTAGATCAGGCAGAACCGGTCGCTGTGTGGGAATATGCTTGGTGTGAGGAAAGAAACAGTTTGGAAAAGAGATGTTTCTGGGGCGAGTGGGTGGAGAGGAGGGGACGGGCCCCAGACCAGGCAGTGCATTTAGGCTTGACAGCTCTCTAAGAATAGAATTTGTTCTTTGTCACAGAATGGCCAGCTATCAGGAAATGGACCCAAGCAGATGACCTCATCTGATTGCCTCATGCCAAAAGCTAAGGACACAAACACCATGTGCAAGTTGTTGACAATTTAGGACACACCTCCAAAGATACCTTGCACCCCACTGAGCAATCCGCCCCCTGCTGAGTTGGTAGACAGTGGATCCAGTACCTACTGCTCAACTAAGGAATGTCACACAAATGGCTGTGTCCACACAGTGTATCATAGACACTGGTTTGGCCAGAATCACCTAGCTTGTTTTTCCAAATCTCCAAATAGCAAATCAACCACCGGGTCATTCTTACTTTCTTCTTTCTGGTCAGGTGCCTAGTCAGAATCACCCACTGATGTCTGCATATTTCAGGAAAGAAGCCCGTGGGCAAAGATGCAGCACCTTTAGCATGGAAACAGAGCTGGGATAACCCTTCACATTCTGCCGACCTCTCTCACTCCAGTGCACTGTGCTCTAAAACCCTCTACGCAGGCAGTCTGGAACCGGAATGCACCTTCCTAATGGATGCAATGTTATAAAGGGGGACTGGCCACACTACGCCCTTTCAGCCTCTAATGGAAGCGAGCCAGCCTCAAAGTCCAAGCCAGAGAAGTTTGAAGTACAAACTCATCTGAGCAAAAGGCCAGGGGGTGTAAGAGGAGAAAGACACTAGAGGAAGCCGAGTCTCTCTCTTGGTTTCCTGGCTTGGGACTGACCCTTAAACCAACTGTTTAAAAGGTTTTCTACCTTCCTCTCTGATCTGCTTTTGCCTTCTTTCTCTGAGGCCATTCCAGCTTCCATCACCATTTCTTAAATATCTATATCTAACTCCACAAATCCTTTGCGGCACCGAGAGGTTCCACTCCTGGTCCCAGGGTGGGGGCCCCAAAGCTCAGGGTAGGGGCTGGAGGGTGAGAGGAGAGGAGAGTCAGGTGGGGTGCACGGCACACTGGTTATGAAGTGGGGAAGAGTCCAGAAGTGCATGCCAGTCATTTGATGTGCGGAGAGCTTCCAGGCCTGACTGCAGGCCATGCTACAAGGCGGACGGCAATGACTAACGTGGGTAAAGCCTTGGCAACTACTCGCTGCAGGAGGAGGAGCTGGTTTAGGCTGGGGATGTTTCCAGAGAATGGTACAGTTTACAAGCGCCATCAGAGAAGTGTGCTTACAGCAACAAGAAGGCTTGAATTCAAGCCACAGGAGAAGAGATGGGCCACATCTGTCCCCTTCCCTATTACTGTGCTTCACCAACCAGCATGCTGTGAAAGGTGGGGTCTGGCAAAACAAACCAACCATGAAACCCACCTCTGTTGTGTACTGTCTTCGTGAAATCACTAGAGGGAAAGATAAGATTGGAGGGACATGGACCACAATGTTAACAATGGCTCTGTTGAGGTCTGGCTTGCTAATTTTGACCTTATTTTTATGCATTTTCTAAACCTGCTTTAACATGCATGAACTGAGAGGGAAAAAATAAAAGAAAATCTGAAGATGAACACACAGCACCTGGCGAGCCACACTGCTGGCTGCCTGCCTGGGAGCCAGGCTAGATCATCTGTGACTGCACAGAATGACCTCCCACTGATGTACCCCATATCACCATGGCCTGGCAGGTGATCCGAGCCACCTCATGTGAACACCTGAGTTAACTGGGGTCAGCAGGGCTGCCAGCTCCATCCCCTGGGTTGATCCCTTGCCTGGCTTCAGGTGTCCATTGACACAGATTGCCAAAATGGCTCGGGGAGCAGTGGACTTCCCCACCCCTTTAGAGCAGTTTTATGGGGAACCACTTTAGGGACTGAGTTCCAAGTAAACTTGTATTGCCAGAACTGCTAGGAACCGTGAGGTGAAAAGGTGACAGCTAACTCGACGTCACTAAAGTGCTTCTCTAAGCCTCCTGACCTGAAGTTGCTGCCTTTGTTGAAGCCACTGGAACTAGCACTGCTAGGTACCCACTATTTCAAAATCCTTCACAAATGATCCCCGGGAAGGGCTCCTGTTTGTTCTTGAGCCTGTGAGCTGCTGGGTGAGGTGTGACCCACCCTTGGTGACTATCAGTGGGACACCAACCTCATATCTGGGTAATCTGAAAAAAAAAATGGGCAAAACCCACAACCCTTTTCAGTCCAAGCGGGTAAGTATTCCTGCATCTTTCTGAGGCGTGTACTTAGACAGAGATGGCTCTGTTGGCCGCTACAAAGAGTCAAGAAGAAAGAACTACAGGGCGTGATTAGGATACATGATGGCAGGGATGTCACCTCGCCCCAAGATGAAGTACCCTGTCTCCACCCTGTCTCCACAGCACTGACCTTGGGAAAACTGTCCCCTTCTAACTAGCTGGCTTCCACCTAAAAGGCCTGTTATTTAAACAGAGGCAGGGTCCAACTGAAGAAAAAGTGTGTTGACTTGCAGGGGTGGGGGGAGCATGCGCTATTCATCTTTTTATCTGTTTAGACACAGTCAAGCCACCAACTCTGACAAAAGTCAGGAGACACCAGTGGGGCCTAGGAAAAAATAGAACGCAGAAGCCACATGACCTTAGCAACGAGCTTGAATGCCCAGCATGGCTCACCTGCCTTACCAGTGAGATAAAATGCAGTCTGCCCCAGCTGTGTGGACCTTGGATCATCTGGCTAGTGAGTACAGAGGAGGGGCCTAGCTGGGGTTCACCAGAGCATAGGGCTAAGCTCCAGGCTTAGCAAGTTTCTTGTTGCTGTGACAAAGTCACTTGGAGAGAGGCAGAGCCCATGGCCCCAGTTGGATCACCTCGTTAGTCCCTTCAAGGCCCTTCAATGGCCATCTGTCCAGTTTGCTGTTTCTCTGGAGATGACCCTAAGGAACACACCAAGGGCTCCACAGAACACCTGCTCTCACCAGAGCATGCTTCCTGTCGCATTTGGTGGCACGTGTTCTGCTTCCTCCATGAAATGAGCAAATCCTCACAGTCTAGAAATTCCGCCCTGACAAACACGTCACCCATCCGTCTAGTTATCTAGGAAAGCAGTGTGTTCACTGTGTTCCAGGCAGAACTCCTTTGAGAGGAACTAAGACACAGTCCATGTCCACAAGTTAAAATACAGGCTATGAGCTGGGCAGTGGTGTCACACGCCTTTAATCCCAGCACTCGGGAGGCAGAGGTAGGTGGATCTCTGTGAGTTTGAGGCCGGCCTGGTCTACAAGAGCTAGTGCCAGGGCAAACCCTGTCTCAAAAGAAAAAAAAAACCCAAACCAAAACAAAACCCAAAAAACAAAATAAACAACAACAAAAAACCATGCTATGGGCACGTCCATAGGCCTCAGCAAAGGCACTGGACAGAGGTTCTTAGCAGCACCTTGGTGAGGTATTGGGGGTGGGGAAGGGGCCTATGGAAGCTGTTTGGAATGGCTGACTTCCTTCAGACTAGGCTGGGATCAGCAAGTGACAGAGCAGGATTCCAGATGGAAACCCCCAAGGAAAGGAAGCCGGACAAACATCTACAGGCATCTTGCTGGCTCTGAGATGCCATGGGGAGAGATGGTGCTAGAAAGGCCCTTGTCAGGACCACAAAAGAGGGTGAGCAGGGGCCTAGGGGTTCAGTGAGAAGGACGATGTGATGATGAAATACCAAGTCCCCTCCCCGAAGGCTCATGTCACATGCTGTGGCTGCTATGCTATTCGGAGTGGCTCTGTCGACTAGGCATAGGGAATGGGTCACTGGGTGAAGGGGGTGTTACTGGGGATTATATCATTGCCTGCCCCAGGCAAGGAGACAAGAGCACAGGGCTCTCAGAACAGCCACACAGAGAAACCACAGACTAGAGCTGGGACGAGAGGCTCACATCAGTGCTATATGAGAACTGAGCAGGCCAATCAGGGACCAGTTCTCAGACACCACCCCAAACCTAAGGCTGAGGGTGAATGGATGGATGGATAGCTGCTGAGCTCAGGGCCCTAGGAACACAGCTCCCTACACTTGAGAACCCTCCTTGGGTGACTGGAATCTGATGAGCAGGTGTTTTTAAGGAAAACACACCTGCGGGGGATGGAAATTCTTAGGGATCTGTGTTGCCTTGGGGGCTCCTTCTGTGGACGATGCTGGAAAGGGGGCTTCTTCACTGGCCTCCCCAGGTTCAAAGTAAACACAAGAGGATCTTCAGTGAACTGAACCACTGTTGCCAAGGCGCAGGCTCCAGAGAGACGGAAAGCCACATTTCCCAGCTCCCCAGAGGTGGCCCAGGCTCTGTCAGAGTTAAGTGCTCCTGTAAAGTCAGCTGGAGGGAATGAGTCACACCTGGGCAAGACAGGCATTCTCAGCCAGCCCAGGGGACCCGCGGGAACTGCAATGGTAGTGTTTCCATGGGAGAGCCCAGGGGTGTGGCATCTGTCTGCCTTGGCTGCACTGCCTCCCACTGGGCTATTCCTGGCGCCTATGCCAGTTTTTGTTTCTTCCTGGAGAGTCTGTGAGGTCTTGTGTGCCTCCTACAACCCTGACCATGATAGGAATTCTGCATTTGCTGCTCAGGACACCGAGTGTCCACTGCCATCCTGCATGCATTCGTGTGTGCAGAGCCACTGTAGGGCATGTCACATGGGCGTCCTACTGCAGGCAAGACCCGTGTTTCTAATGTGGAGGCTCAGAAAAAAGAGCTATGAAATTATAATGGATGATTTTCTGAAATGTTGCATGTGGGCAACTGTGTAAGTCAAACCACATTTAGGAGCAGTTAAAGCTTTGTGGCGTCTGGAGAGACGGCTCAGTGGCTAACATGGACTGTTTTTGCAAAGGGCCTGAATTTGGTCCCAGCACCCACATAAGGGGGCTCACAATCACTTGTAACTCCAGCTCCAGGGGCGTCTGACGCCTCTGGCCCGTGTAGGCACTTCCACTCACAATGCCCCATACATGAATAAAATTAAGTTGAGTAGAAAGAAAACTCTGTTTTGAAAGTCCTGTCACCCATGGGGACAGTGATGACAGGTTTTCTGCTATGAAGAGTGACCCTCTTACAGAAACGCTGGACCCCCCCAAGAGAGGCAACAGTCACATGTTGGGTCTAGACTTGGGGACAAACACTTACAAGTCCCTAAATCCCTTTCCAATACTAGAAGAGGAGGCCGGCAGCCTAGATAAGCCCTGTGGGGAAGGTGCCGGGAGGATCAAGCGGGAGCACTTCAGAACAGCACAAGAACAGCCATTCTTCCCTCTGACTAAAGGCAGGAAACACCAAATGGGGAAATTATTCATTTAAGACTCCACCCAGAGCATTGGTGGCACATCCCTGTAATTCCCATTACTCAAGAGCATCATGAGTTTGGGGCCAGCCTGGGCAACGTAGCAAGACCTTACCTCAAAATAAAACCAAGCAAGTAATCAGGGCTGCAGCTGTGGCTCAGTGGTAGAGAATTTGCCCTGGGCTCAGCACAGGGAGAGGGAGAGTCTGCCCATGGCTACCTGGAGCTACTCTCGGGAAAGGTAATGTCATAGGGTAAATAGCACCCCTCACCTTCTGAAAGCCATGGCCCAACAGCTTGACCACCAAAGTCCCCAGTTAGTGACGCCTGCGTGACTATAAATACCATATAGTCATGAGCCAGCAAGTCCAACCCTAAAAAGTGTAGTTGAGGCTGGGGCTAAGTGCTGTGGACCGAGCTATCCCACGGCAGTGGACAGTACTGCTACCGTCTCCCTCACTGTCCTCAGATGAGGCTGCCTAGCCCCACTGTATCTCATCCTTCTCAAGCAAAAGGATAAAACAGGAACCTATCTTACCCAGTGCCAGGAGAAAGAATTGAGCACACACACACCGGGAGGCGCTAGGAAACGGCCCCACACGGCTCAGTACTCTGGTTTTAGCACACAAAGCTGTAGCTACACCCTCTGAGAATCATAACAAAAAAAGTTCTCCCTAACAGCTTTCCCGACACACTGAGGGAGTCTGAACTTTGGGGCAAATGTCAAATAACCAGGTCGTTTGTGTCCACTGGAGATCCTACACAGCAAAGGATTCTGATGACGATTCTCATGCACACTGGCGACTACAAAGGACTGGATGTAAAAACGAAGAGACATGGATGGGGAAAGCTCTCTAAAGACCAATCTGGCAGCATCGCTCAGCTGGTGTCAGGCACCAAAATCAGTGTTCACTTCAGGTGAAAAAACCACACACAAGGCTTTGGGCCACAGCAGGAGATGAGGCGGGGTGAGAAAAGACTACGGGAGATGGAGTTGGGAAGTTGCCATGCCAAAAGGGAAGTCAGAAAACACCCAGGAAGACAAGGCTGCCTATCTGAGAGATGCTTGCCCCGCAAAGGAGGTTCAAGTACATGCAGAGGAACTAGGGAGTTTCCTGTTTTGTGGCCCTCTTGTGATGAAGCTAGGGCTGTGCAGCATCTCCTCCACTGGTGTATGCTGTACTCAACAGTCTGGAATAACCAGGTCCTCTCCCTGGTCCACAGAGAGAAACACAAAGGAAACACGGGAACCAGAAAACAGCTCCAACCCCCACCTTAGTCCCATCTTGGCAACCCCGGAATCAAAGCAGGAAGGGCAGATTGTCTGGCCTCTGAAGGTCTTTCCAGCCTTAGACTGCTGTGACAGAGGGCTACGTCACAGGACTAGCTTCCTCCACGTGGAGATGTATTATATAATAAGTCAATGTGTGCACGAGCTAAGACAGCTGTTACTAACAAATACTATCGTAGTGGACTGACATGCATGTTTTCTTAGATGTATCTATCAATATACCTTTATTTCCCATTAATCATTAATAAAAGAATTGTAGTTACCAGTGGATAATTACGGCAAATGGGCTATTATTTATTTATAAACAGGATGTCTGTTTATGAAAATGTCAAGAGCACAGTAAACCACCTGGTCACTCACAGTTTCCTTGTTCCTTTGGTAGAAGGTAGACTGTTACAGACACCAGGCTGGTCCCCCTGTGAGGTCTTCCAAAGAAACTGTATTCTTTCTTTGGGTATAGAATTCATTGTTGGGCCCCTTAGTTTCCTCAACTAAAAACCTTTGAGAAATGGTAGACTCCAATCTGCTCACATCTAAGACATAAAGTTACATCCAAATGTCGTCTCCAGGGCCACAATGCAGAACAGTCAGGCTCACGGGCGGTTTAAGAGGCAGGCAGGCATTCCTAGCATCAGGGACACCAGGCATGAACCGACGCTGCTCAGGGACCAGCTACCTGGCAGCCTGTACTTCTCTGAGGTATCTAAAAATGGAGAAGGCCACATGGAGCCATGTTGAGATAGATGATTTGGTTAAGCTCCATTCGAACATTTCTTTAAGGAAAATACCCAAACCTTCAAAGCCACAGCTGAAAAACATACAATCTTCAAAGTTCTCCACACAAAAGGGGGGGGGGGTCTTGATCAGTGGGCCACACTCACTTACCTTTCAGCATGCCATGTGCCATGCTGGGAACCTTTTGTCCACAAACCCCCGTGAGCCCCGGGTGCCCTCTGGGAAGGAGATAACATCAATGTTCCATCCCAGAAAGATTGCCACAGTAGTGGAACTTGTGTGGCTTGTCTGCAGGGCAGGGGTGGCCACGCAAAAGGTGGGGCCATACAAATGGAGTGAGTCCTTGGCTAGGAAGGGGCAGTGGTCCTGCTGGAACATCTTCAGCATCTATTTTAAACAGTGACATCATATATATATCTCTATCTATCTATCTGTCTGTGTGTCTAATCTGTCTTCCCCTCGTGGGTTAAGTTCCATGCCCATCCTCTCTCCCTGCATCGCCAGTGCCCGGTCAAGTGGAAAGTAGTATGCAAAGAATTGAAAGAACGTGCTGGAGCAGGAGAAAGAATGCATCCATCAGAAGGGTCAGCAAAGGAGTGCAGAGAAATGAGGCAGCTCCCTAGGACTCATCCAGGTCATGGCCAGAAGAGGCTTGCCCAGAGAGATCCACCGGCTGCTGGCACAGACCTCCCCGGGGCTGCTCACACTCAGATGCTCTGGGCCTTGCCACGGTTGGTTTCCCTGGAAACAGGCTGCCTTTCTGAGACAACTGTGGCCATGGCAAGCTAGGCAGGTAAAGGAAAGCTTCTGTAGGACATCCTTGAAGCCAGCCATGGCTGCTCCTGCACGAGCCTCAAACCTCCAAGCCGTAAGATCTGCTACTTCTTCCTAGAACACACCTACTTTGCAAGGTTGTTCTAAGGGTGTAGAAGTAAAAACGTTGACACTTGGTGCGCTCTGTAAGGCAGTTATCTGACCAGTAGATGCACATAGTCCAGGTAAGGACCAGGAAGTTTATCAGGCTAAGCGCTTAACCCACAGGGAGGAGCGTTCAAAGCCAGCAGCAGAGCCTTGGGACAGCTTGTGAGACCAGTGCAGGGTGGGTAAGTGGTGAAGCAGCAGCAGGGCCACATTGTCCCCAAGGGCTGTGATCTACAGTGTCTGTTGTCTCAATGACTAGAGGGCAGCTCCAGTCCCTAGTGAACAGAGGCCGGAGTCAGCACCCAGTGATGTGCCTGACAGAGGTGGCACACTGCCCTCCCCAAATACCCGCAGCCCCCATGACAGGTGCTAGAGTAGGGCTGAGTCTAGAGACAAGGGAGGAACCAAAAGCTGCAGGCTGTGGCGAGAAGGAGATGGTGCAAGTCCACACCCCCACCATTGCTCTGTGCTCAGAGTCAGAGGCAGAGGGTTAATCCAGCGAGGGGAGCTTTTCTCTCGCCAGACTCCAGTTATGCAGTTCCTGGTGCCACTTTGCTGTGACATGTTTGCCCTGCGGTAGAAGTCCCGCTCCAAGCCAAAGCCAAGACACAAGATATAGTCCAGTCACAGGATGGAGCCCTCATCCAACCTACCTTTTCCAACAGTCAGAGCGACCCAGTGGCATACGGTGAACCTCATAGTTTTCTTGGTTTATAGTAATGGACAAGGTGATAAAATGGACATTAGAAATAGGCAGATGGTGGGGAAGTTGCACTCATGAGCATACGCACGCGCGCACACGCACACACGCACGCACGGGCACACGCACGCACAGGCGCACACACGCACGCATGCACACGCACGCACGCACAGGCACGCACACACGCACACGCGCCCACACACACACAAAACCAAGGAAGTTTTCTGGCTGAAAAGAAAGTAGAACATACCCCCAAAATCAAACACTGAATTTGTAACATCAAATCTAGGCAAATTCAGAACAGAGAAAGGCAAGTCACATTGTGCACACTGGTGTCTGAGCTTTTCACCCAGAGAACTGTAAAGCATGCATGCATATACATACCCGACTTGGGTACTGTCTCGGTACGGCAGCACGGAAAATATACTACAGAAGGATCTTCTGCCACTGATAAGGACTATTCTAAAAAGTAAAAACAAAAAACAAAAAAACAAACAACTAACTAAATGCAAAGACTCCAAATTAAAAAACAAAACAAACTTAAAATAAGTTCTACAGCAAATTAAGCATTCATGGAATTCACAGAAGCTTTTGCATACTCCCGCACCTCCTCCAACAGATGGCATTCTGCTCTTCTTGCAAAACACAAGGCTCAGCACAGCAGAAGTTTGCTGCCTTTCCCCACCCAAATATTAGCACGTGCGAGACCAGCCATACGCGAGAGGTGCTGCCAGGGACGTGAGCTGTGCAGACAAGGCGGAGCAGACCGCACTGAATCTTGGGTGGCCAGCACAGGCATGGTGAACACCACATCAGGACTACTGATTTGTGAGGGCGACCGTGCCCAGACCCGTGAGTTGGAAAGATGTTCAAATCCATTACCATCATTAGATTTTCATATTCTGGCAACATGTTAGGTTCTGAGAATAGACTGAGGGAACGATTATATAATCAGTCTTAGCCACCATCCCTGCTATGAAGAATCTACTGGAGTGATTCTACACGATGTTCTTATGCAATCAAAGCCACTTGAAAACACATTGAAAACAAAAACGAAACCCCTCAGAGCACTTATCCTGCCATCTGAGAATAACTTTTGCCGAGGGGAATTGCTCGTGGAAAAAAATAAATGAGTGGAAGAAAATAAAAATCACTGTTTTTGGCACGAGGTCAATAGAGTTCACATATGGAGTTATTCACTTTTCAAATTTCCCTCAGTATTACAACATCACAAGCAGGGAAAGCAGCTGAGGGAATCAGGGTTTGGAGATCTTAACCTCGTTTTGAGACTATGATGTTAAATTGCCCACAGCCCTGGGATGAAGTCAGCCCACACTGCTGGCTCTGCCTCTCCAATGTAAGTGACATGGTTTTTCCCACGCGTCTTACCATGTCTGCATGCTGAGTACTTGCAGGGCTCCACCTGCTGAAAGAGCCAGTTTAGTCCTGTGTCTTTACATGCTACTTCTTCAGTCTCTGATGTCCTGCTTGGGCGTACTCGGCAAACCCCCACTGAGTCTTACAACCCAATTGGGAAGTCACCCCGCGGCCAGGTGAGTGGGCACACTGGGGGAGACAGGCTCCTAGTCACTCGTCTCCTCTTCTAGAGGACAGACCAAGGGGTCAGCACCGGGCTGTTTCTCTACAGATGTGTACCCAATGTGTCTGACACAGTCTGGATGCAGAGAAGCACCTAAGCACCAACCAGGGAGACCTAGGACTGTAGCTCTCTATTGGCCCTATAACAGTTCCTATTTGTAGGGACAAAGAGGATGAAGGCAAAGCTCCTAGCTCCTGATACCAGCCTTGTCACCTTGTCTCTCTTTGAGCCTTGATTTCCCCATCTAAAAAATGGTACTGAGTTGAGCGTGGAAGCACATACCTGTTTTCTCAGTACTTGGGAGGCAGAGGCATTAGGATCAGGTGTTCAAGCCCAGCCTTGACTACACAACAAATTGAGACTAATATGGGCTACACAGGATCCTGTCTGGAGAAACAAAACATGAGTGAGTGAATTAATGAATGAATGAACAAATGAGTGAAATGGCGTAAAATCAGCAATGATCTTATCGGGAAGCTGGAAAAAGAAAATGAGTTTGTAGTAGAAAAACCCTGGGTCGCCTGGCAGACCCGATGTGTGTTAAATAGGATTCACCTCCAGTGTAGACAGGCTTCTTGGGTGGAGTTGCATTTAGCATCTCTCCAGATCTCAGAGGAAGAAATGCAAAGCTGGAGGCAGCTGAAAGCGAACACGGGGCCCAATGATGTAACACACAGAGCTCATTAGCTATCAGGCCCTGTGTAAACAGGGCGAGGGCCAAGACTGTCACACCTGAGGGGACCCGAGTCAAATACGTCACACCTGCTGGTCTGCTGGTCTGTCACACACGAATCCCAGAGATAACTTCCCACATGGCGTGTCTGTGCAAATTTACTTGCACGGACACAATAATGACTGAGATTATGTGCCAGGAACTAAATGCAGGAGCCAGTAGGGCACAAGCCAGTGAAGGGCTCACTGAAGGTGAGCAGGTGTGGCAGCCCCAGATATGAACCTGAGCTCTTCCTGGCCATGATCATCTCCCTAACTTTGTATAAGACCTGCCTTCAGGCACTCAGCTGGGCACCCATGGGCTTCCTGGACACCAACGAGCCTGCCTTTGCCTATGTGTTCCACAGTAGCTTTCTAGTCCTGCCTGCAGGTCACCTGAGAGTGGCGGATCACACACTACCACCATCAGAACTGCTGGAGCCACAGAGGCTCCACCCTCCACTCTGCTCCACCTTGACCCTTGCTCCCCACACCCCCAGTCACTCAATACCAGCTACCCTGAAACACAGAGGAAAGAGGGCGTTGACCAAACTCAATGGTCTTACTACTGCGGTACCTTCCTCGCTCCTAGTACTGATGTGTCTCCCCTTCCCACACACCAAATCTGTTTGGACATCTTTAATAGAAGAAAACGAGAGACAATCAGTGCCAAGGGCAATCCAAGTCTCTCTAACATTTTGCCCACAAGGCGCCCAGCAGGAAAAGGGCTGTATTGTTCTATGAACTGAAGGTGCACTGTGGGTGTTCCTCACTATTAGGTATAGGAGATGTTGATACCATGGATCTCATTCAGAAACTTGTGTTACTGTATTAGGGAGCCAAGCTTAGCAACCAGGAACACGGACTGTTTCCCAACAATTCCACTAGGGTGGGTTTCTCCTTGGCCAGTCTGGAGAGAGGAACCCTGTACTTTTGAGTCGCTCCTGCCGTTTCTGGGCTCAGGCTTCCCATGGACTCTGCTCTGGACAGTGACCAGAGGAAAAAAACCATGGCAGATACCTGCATGGTAGACCCATGACAACATTGCCGCTGGAGTTCCTGGGAACATGTCTTTCACATTTCCCGGAGTGGATGTGGCCTCCAGCAGGGACTCCAGACAGGCAGGCAACAACAAGTCCAGAATGAGACTCCTCACGCAGGCAACTCTAAGGCATGCCAGAACCAAAAGGCTCATGGGAACGTGCAGGTTGGCTCTGCTCTCAGGAGCCATCCATCACAAGGGAGACGCCTTGGAAGAACATCCAGCTTATTTGCCACCTTTGAGAGAATTAAGTTCAACACTGGTGGTCATGAATGGCATGAGACGACCACATACCATTTCTAGTGGGCTCTGAACGGAACATGTCCGCGTCCTCACCTCCAACTGCAGATGCTACCTTCGTCACACATGGCACACAAAAAGCTCATACAGCCTTCCCCATCCGGGACATCTAACACTATACTGAAGTCAAGATGTCCCGAAAGCTTATTATGATTTCAATAGTGGAATTAATCCCAGGAAGATGGGTCTATGAGGAAGCAAAGGTCACATTTCCATATAAATGTCTCCAGAGAAAAGAACAAAACAGCTAAGGAGAAGCCTCCATGGGGCTGTGGGTCAGGCTGCCTCTGGATACACAGAACATTTTCTAAAGCCTCCAGGAGGTTCTGAGCATGCCCAGCAGCCTGGGACAGGCTTGGGTTTCTTACCCACAGAGGGTCATGTCCATGTTCTTGGGGTGTACAGCCTCTCAAAGGGGATCACAGAGGATCCACAGAGGACCATGCCCACGCTCTTGGGGTATACAGCCTCTCAAAGGGATCTTTCAACTCCACACACAAACTTTCCATGGCCATGCTTTTTCACAGAATTTGCTTTCACACCCTCAGTGTTGGTGACCTTGTATAACACCACCCAGGATCTTTATGTGTTGCTTGATGCCAAAAACCATCTTTTTGTTCCATTTCCTTGAGGGGTCTGCTGATCTGGAGAAATTTCATCCTTATTCCATAACAGCAGAAATATTCCATAAGAATATTAAAAATGACAAGCAGTTCAATGGCGTTAAAGAAACAAATACCACACTTGTAATAATGGGGGCAGTGTTACAATATAACAGCATATAAACACAGTCCACGGCTCTATCAAGATCTAAACATATGCAGATACACATTTTCCAGATTCACTCTTTCCACGCCTAGGAAGTGGAGCAGGAGCTCCTTCCGCTGCTTCAGCCAATAGCCACTGAGATACCAGCCCACTGGGGCGTGGTCTCTTTCTCTTTAAAAAGCAGCAGCCCGCTGCTTGCTCTCTCTTGCTCCAGCGACTAGACTCCTTTCCTGGCTGTCGTGTAGGACAGTGTTCTATAAGTTTTTTCCCTCAAATAAATAACCCTTTGAATCCAAACTGGTGTGGGATTGTTTCGCTCTATAGGGAAGCAAGAGAAAATAGTGACAACGGTGGTTCTATGCGCTGATCTGTGGAGTCCCAGCCCTGCCCTCTGTGGATACAGCCCTGTGTGGAGTAAAGACAGTACTGTGTGTTGACCTGTGGAGTCCCAGCCCTGCCCTCTGTGGATACAGCCCTGTGTGGAAGCAAGGATTTTCAGACATGGCTGGGTTAGGATGAAATGCTGCACTGAAGCTGGTCTCACGTGCTGGGTCTTTACAAGGAAAGAGGGATCTGTGGACACCTGGACAGGCACGGAGGAAGAGATCACGTGACTGGGAGACAGAGATGAGGTGATGCTGCTGAGGGCTGAGGATGCCTAGGACTACCGCAACCGCAATGATGACAGACGTTCTCCCTAGAGCCTCCGGAGAACATGGTCCTGCGTGCCAAGCCTCCAGAAATGACAGAACCACCCAGCTCTGGGTGCTTTGTAAGGCAGCCCAGGAAATGAATATGGCTGCCGTTTGGTTTTGTTCCTTCTGGCTGGATCTGTGCCCCCTCCCCACCCCGGGTAGATCCTCTGAGCACACACTGTGCTTGCTGTGCCCAGAGGAGGTCAAAAGAACAGCATGGTGTCTGGAAACCCAGTTCCACTCAGACCACCTTTCTCACAGCTGCTCCTTCCTCCACTCACAAAGCTCAATTAAAAGCGGGAAGGATTTGACCCCTTTCTCTTGTGCCTGAAGCCGGCAATTACATAATGAGTGTTGAATGAACACTGCCACAACAACAAGAAAATGTTCTGTGCCCCATTTACACGCTCGCTAGCCACTGGGGAACAAGTTCCTTCCTTTATGTCACATACCCTCTCCCTGTTGGATGGGCCACTGAGGACAAGGGCAAAGCAGAAGTCTATGGGGCTTCCAAGAACATTCTACACAAAGCAGTATGTTCCCATCTATCCAGAAATAGGATAAAGACTGTTTCTGTGTGGGGAGTTGGCAGGAAGAAGGAGCCCTGAGAAAGGTGCTGGAACCCTGCTGTGGTGTGAACAACTAGCCTGGTGTGAGTGTTCGGTACCTGGGGCAGGCTATAGAGGGGCATGGGATTCTAGCAGGTAAGAATATTGAGACTCAGGCAGTGACGTGGAGCTACAAGGACCTCAGGAGCCCAGGGACTGGAAGACGCTGGTCTGGGCTAAGAAGAATGGCCACTGAAGGTCTAAGCTAGGTGTCCCAGAGATTCCTGCAGCACCTTCTCCACCGCTACACCCTTCACTCCTGATGCAATCCTACCACTTCCCAGGTCCTTAGTGCCGCTAGGGAGGTGAAGCTTATCTTGCCATCTAGGGAGTGGCAAGAGGCTTCTGAGAAACAAGCTAGCTGATCCTCCGTCCTCCCTCTCTCTTCAACAGGCACTTTCTAAGCACACCTAGACGATGCCTTGGGGATCTGAGGAATGATGCAGGCAAGAGCCCTGCCCTCAGGAAGTTGACTGTTGGGTGGAAGACAGATGGACGCCCTGTCACAGAGACAGGCATTCTGTGATGGGCAAGCAGAGGGTACTGCTGAAGAACATCCAAACTAGATGAAGGTAGGCTGCCCGAGGAAGTGACCTGTCAGCCTAAGATGAAAAGATCTGCTAGCGGAGGGAGCGGCCCGGGAAGATAAACAAGACAGAGCTAAGAGAGCTTAGAGGACCACATCATGGAGAGCAGCACCGCCTCGGGCCACCAGACCTGACCTCAGCGTTCCCACTTAGAGCTTGCACGCTGGGCTGCAAGGCTCACCACACCAAGCCGGGCTACTAACACTCAGTTTTATGGAGGCTCCGTTTCTAATTGAATTTGTCCCGTAAAGACTACAAAGATAAATCGGGTATCAGCACACTCCTGTAACCCCAGCACTCTGGAGGCCAGGGCACAATTACTGCGAGTTCAAAGCCAGCCTGGAATACACAGTGAGTTTAAGGCCCACCTGGGCTACATTTACCCCTCAGTGGTTTAAACATCAGGATTTCTCTCTCAGTCTTGGGGCCAGAGGTCCAAGATCAAGGTGTGGAGAGGGCTGTGCGCCCTCTGAAGAGAATCCCGTTTCCCAGGACGGCTTCTAAACACAGGGCTTACTAAGGCCAAGCCCTCCCTGAGCAGGGTCTGCTTCTGCTTCTTAAGGCCATCACTCTCACTGGACTACGCCCTCTAATCAATGACCTCAGCTTACGCAATTACACACGCAAGGACTTGGTATCCCATGCTGAGGGATATGGTTAGGGTGTCAACACATGAGTCAGGGACCCACAGCCCAGGACCGTGAAGTTTGGGGATGCAAACACAATGTCATAGAAGTTAGTCTCCTAGGAAAACTAACTCCTCCAGGACAGCACTTGGAGCCATAAGTGTGGCTCTGGCCTGAAGCCGCGGGCCAGAAGTAATTATAGTTTTTCCTCTGAGCAATATCACCTCACTGGTCAGTACCAAAGCCTGGCCTCCCCCAGCTCCAGGCCACCTGGAAACAAAGGAGAGGATGGACACTCACCATCAGCAAGAATGGTGGTGTGCACCTGCAATTCTGGCACTTGGGAGGCAAAGGCAGGAATATTCTAAGGACTCCCATCACTCCGTGGGACAATCATGAGGTCCAGACCGACTGGTCTGGGCTGCACAGGCGGTCTCCACAATAATACAGTGACTTGATCCACCCAAGAAAGATTTGGTTCAAATGGAACTGGTTCCCACGTAAAGCTGGCTGTCCCCTGTGACAGGAACTGGTTCCTACCTAAAGCTGGCTGTCCTCTGTGACTGGATTCTTGCTTCTTATAAATTTCTAGCTGAAAACAGCAACAAGGACCTACAGGCAGCAAAGACAGGCATACACACACACTCATACTTACACACTCACTCTCACACACCACAGGGAAGCCGTGTCACGGCTATGCTTTCTATAGACTGGTTTTGTTTGTTTTGGGACAGGGTCCTGCTATGTTGCCCAAGCTGTCCTCAAATGACCCTGCTACGTCACCCTGGCAAGTCACTGGGAGGAGAGGCATGCATGTCTGTGCCAGCAGTCTGTACTGTTCAGGGACTTTAAGACAGGCTGGCCTGGACCTTACGATCCTCATACCTCAGTCACTTGAATGGAGGGACTACGGTCTCCCCACCACACTCAGATGACTGCCATGCTTTTCTAAAGCATACTTTCTAAAAAAAATTGTAAGCTTGGTGCATCTGTTAGGTGCTGAGTGCCAGCTAGGGGCAGCCTTCTTCCTCCTACCACCCATCAGCACTGGAGGCAGTCACAGGGAACGCTGCAGGCAGGGGCTCCTCTAGGCTGGGGCTGCTGAAGATGAGCGGGGAGCACGGACAGGGATGGAGGTGTCACCCATTCGCCTCTGCACGTGGCGGTGACAGTGAGGTCTAGTCTGTTCATGAGGACAGAACTCTGGGAAGACACACACCATCTACACAGTAGATGAATTCGCTCCATCAAGAAGGGGCGGTGCCATCTTCTTTGGGGGCTGTCAGGTTGCTTGTAGGTTTTGAAAAGTGCTGCTTCCTCGAACTCCTTTTCCCAAACTGTGTTAGTCTTGGGGTTAGGATGAAGAGATCGCAAGCCAGGTCTTCATGTTTCTCTTACCCTTCCCCTCCAAAACTTTCTGGTCCACAAAGGAAAAGCCTCAATGTCATTTCAGCTCCTGTTCTCCTGCCCCTCATTCTAAAAAGCTGATGAAAAATGGGTCCTTTAAACACGTTGAAAGTTCCTCTCCCAGGACACAGTGGCAGAGAGGAAATGATTCTCAAAGCAGTCCCATCAGGAAATGACACTTTCAGGGCACCATGGCAGCTACACTGGGCAGCAGGGAGGCACTCAGGGCTGCAAGCACCAAGAGGCGAGGTCTATCTTTCCTAACAGACCGTGCAGGTGAGTAGTCACGATACCATGTGCTCTGTGGGAGCCTGTCACTCTGCGGGCTCAGGTCCGCTTTCCCAGCAATGAACTCTTAAGGAGGCAGCAGATCCTTGCTCCTGAGGCTGTCCCAGTGCATCTATACCTGACAGAGACGTCTATTTAACCTTCGCCCTTTGGTGCACAGCAGGACACTCAGTGAAGATGGAATAGCAGGAGCTGACAGCTCCTCTGGCAACCACCTCGGCCCAGGGCGTCCAGGTATTACAGCATGGGGCAGCTGGCCACCCTTCTTCCTCCACATAGGGCCATCTTGTCAAAGGGCTGGCACACATGTCTGCAGATGGCTTTTACAATTTCAAGTTGTTTTAAAATTTCACATCGAAATGAGTTCACTTTTAGGAGACCGTTTACACCACTCCTTAGTTTTTGACAAAAGTCACTCTAAGTGACCCCTACTATTTGTCCTTGGCTTCTGGTTGCCTTGACAAAGCCAAGCCAGACCATATCCTCTTGCCTCCATTCATGAAGGTTCTTGCACTGCCAGCTGTCTAAGTGGGCAACCTCCAAACTCCCAGTTCCCAGGGCTTTGCTCCTCTTTCTGTCTCCGTTCTCACTGTCCACCTTGCTGGTTTTCCTGCAGTTTCTCAAACACACCCTACATGTTCTGTCTCCACTCACTAGATGCTCCTCCTACTGATTGCCATAGGGTTGGCCCTTACCTCCTTCACACCTCTGCTGCAAGGCTTCCCATGGGCCCTCAGCATACCTCCGATGTCTCTCACTCACCACCCTGCTTTATCTCCTGGGATGTATTAAACCATTTGCCGCCTGCCTCTCTCCAGCTAGGCTCTTACTCCTAGATGCAAGACCGTTGTTTTGTTCATGAACTCATCCTATAAGACCCACACAGAGCAGTACCAGCAGGATGCATTGAATTGCATTGGATAAACTGCACACACGCACCACTGCATCCCGTATAGTCAGTAAACTGCTAGCTAGAAAAAGGGAGGTGAAATTTCAATGCAGTCACCTGACTGCAAAACATATTCCCTGTATTGAAGGGGGCGGTGGGAGGGGCAAGCTGCACACTACAGCATGTGGTGGAGGAGTATGGAACAAGCCCCACTGACTCCACATTTTTAACGCGTGTTTGTGTGTGGTACATGCATATGAACATGAAGGGCTGTGCTAGGAACAGAGGATATCACATGTCATTAGCACTCTTGGCTTTATCCCCTTGAGACAGGGTACCTCACGGAACCAGAGGCCACTGTTTTGACTAGGCTGGCCATCTCTGAGGTCTCTGGATGGCCCTGCCTCTGCACTCCAATGCTGGGAATATAGCTAGGAGCAATCATACATGAATTTGACTTGGGTCCTAGGGCTCTGACTCAGGTTCTCATACTTATTATACAAGCACTCTTGCTTCCATACTTAAAAAATGATTAGTCAGTGGTCATGTAAGAGTGGTGGGCGCCAAAGAAACAGCATCCAGAATGGACGATGAGAAAGGAGACAAAGTCAGACTCCCACAAGGGCACCTGGTGTCCAGGCGCACGGGGCTGACTACCATGGGCCACCCTGGTACAAGCTAACATCCTAAGTAAGACATGACACTCACATCAGCCACAATGTGACTGTTGGGACTGACTCTAACTGGGTACAAAAGCCATACATGTATCAGGCAGGCGAGCGTAGGCTGTGCTGTGCTTAAGTCAGCATCCTGTCCATCTTAACGCCGACAGCCTTTCACATGGCGTCTCGTCTATACCACAGCTGATCGGGAATAATCGCATCTATTCTTGATAAACTTGATCTCGCTGAACTAGGCCCAGGACTTCCAGTTGATGAAGCAATTGTATCTCGGTTCCATCTGTACCAGACATTCTCCACTCTGGTCCTTTGCGGGCTGGTCACGAGAGTCATAGCTTAGTGTCCTATCTCTGTTCCACATGGCCTAGCTCATGCTTACCACAGGCCAGTCTACTCTAGGCCCTGTGGCGGAGGGTGGTCAGCCAGCTGGCAAACCAGCCAGTGCACACGCGCAGTGCCAGTGCACACACACAGAGCCAGTGCACACGCGCAGTGCCAGTGCACACGCGCAGTGCCAGTGCACACGCGCAGTGCCAGTGCACACGCGCAGAGCCAGTGCACACGCGCAGTGCCAGTGCACACACGCAGAGCCAGTGCACACGCGCAGTGCCAGTGCACACACACAGAGCCAGTGCACACGCGCAGTGCCAGTGCACACACGCAGAGCCAGTGCACACGCGCAGTGCCAGTGCACACACACAGACCCAGTGCACACGCGCAGTGCCAGTGCATAGCTGCCCCTCCGTTCCACCCACTGGGATTTGCTGTAATGAAGAACAGCCTCACGTTTTGCTGAAATCAAGAAATGCAATGTCTACAGCACTTTCCTAATTTACTAACCTAGTTATTCCATCAATGAGGAAATGAAGCTAATTTAACAAGACTTCTCAGTGTACTCATGTGGATGGCTAGGAACCTCCACACTCTTCTAAAACACACACCATCTGGTCCTCGTCTCTGCCAGCCATAGCCGGAGGCCTGTTGGGCTGATAATTAAAGTTTACCCTCTGCCACCATCACAGACTCCTTTGGACTTTCTTAACGTAACACTTGCTTGGCATTAGGCTCAGAACTTTAAAAATTCTTCATAGTGTACCAAAGATCATTTCATATTGTTAATTCTTTCCATCCCCAGGTTCTGGTCCTGAAGCTGCAGCTCCGCTTCCACGGCCTCGTTACTCAGTTTGTCAGTGTGTGTGAGCACCTACTGTGTGGCTGGCACACTGCTTTGTTTCTCTGCTTTCCAATTCTCTTGGGGAGGCTGTAAGTATGTCAGCCTCCTGAAGTACATTATTCTTCTCTTCCTCTGAAATGGTTTTTAAAGTTCTGTCCCTATTGCCAGTGTTTTGTTATTTTATCTTATACAGAAAATGTAAAACATGCCATTAGACAATTTGTCAGTACAACTTGGGGTGACAGCGTCTGGTCACAGTGTGTGCACACATCACCCCAAGCTCCGCACACTTTCCTTGTGACCTCACCTATTTTCCGCCTCTTTGAATTCACTGCACATTTCATAGAAATGTGGTTCTACGACGCCTGACTTCTGTGTCTACTTTAATCCACCCATGCCACAGCTTTTCCTAAAGTTCAGAATAGCTGCACTGGATGCCAGTTGGTCCTTCACAAGGCTGAGAGCGCCCCTCTGCGTGCAGCCATGCTCGATTTCTACTCTTCTGCAGGCCCTGGTGCACAGACGCCTGGCTGGACCTTCTTTTCTGTTCCTGTAAGCATGTGCCTTGCAGTCTGTTACAACCACTTGAGGCTCTGCTGATTGAGCGACTTCCAATTTGTTTCCCATGGCAACCAGACCACTTCACAGTCCCACCTGCGCTGCAGTGGATGGACAGCCGGCGCTCACATGATGAAGAGGTGTGCAGTCACACAGCTGGGCTGCAGCTCTGCCTCCCTCTTTTCAGTATTTGCTGTTGGCTAGCAGGGTCCATCACTTACTGGCTTAGAGCAACAAAGCTATTACCTTCTAACTCTAGCGCCAGCCGCCACTATGGGCCTGCAGGCACCTGCATGCACCAGGCAGACTCTGCTGGAGGCTGTGGGAAGAACTGGTTTGATGGTCCATTTAGCTGCTTGTGGCCACTTGCATTCCTTGTCTTTAGCCCTGTTTCTGCCTTCAACGCCAATAAAGGCAAGAAAATGTCACATCCCATCATAGATTCCCTCTTCCACCTTGAAGGACTTTGACTTTAAAGGCCTCACCTCCAACTTGAAGGTGAGCTCTCATTAGTAACCTCAAAGTCTCCTTGAGACGCAGCTGTCCCATGCTCAACAGGTATGGGACAAAGAGGGAGACATCTTAGTGGTGAGACACTATTGTGACAGCTGTCTGTGCCCACAGGTGTGGGGGGCACCTTAGTGGTGAGACACTATTGTAACAGCTGTCTATACTCACAGGTGTGTGTGTGGGGGGACACCTTAATGGTGAGACGCTATTGTGACAACTGTGCTCACAGGCGTGGGAGGGGAGAGGAGGACACTTTAGTGGTGAGACATTACTCTGTTTAACCACAAACAAGAGAGTCTTCCTTATAAAAATCCAAGGATTACTTTTTCGTGTTAACTGGAGATGAAGCCCGGGTCTCACACACATTAGGTAGGTGCTTAGCACCAAGCTGCAGCTCGAGCCCTGATAATTTGTATTATCATTCTTTCCATTCCTGGAGGGCTGCTCCTGAAAACTGCAACTCATTCCAAAGGCACCTACTCGTGTCCAACAAATACTGACGGTTATTTTTTTCAGTACTGGCATCAAACTCAGGGCTTCTTCCTGCTAGGCACAGCTCTACCAACAGGCTACATCCCGGCTTGGTTGTTGTGACAGGGACTCCCCTCCCAAACGCTGAGATCAGGCATGCATTACCACATTTGGACAGCCTACTGAGGTTCCCGAGTTTTGAGACAAGGTTTTACTATGTTGTCCTGACTGGCCTGGGACTCAGAGAGATCCACCTGCTTCTGCCTCCTGGGCAGTGGGACTGACCACCTGTTGAGTTCTTAGTTGATAAAACAAAATGTATCAAGGGCTTCCAGTCTGGCACCCGTGCTACTGAGCCACCTGGTGCTAGTGAGCGTTACTCACTGGCATCTCACGGCAGTGGCTACTCTCCCACGGCAGTGGCTGCTCCCCCACGGCAGTGGCTACTCCCCCACGGCAGTGGCTACTCCCCCACAGCAGTGACTACTCCCCCACGGCAGTGGCTACTTTCCCACGGCAGTGGCTACTCTCCCACGGCAGTGGCTAATCCCCCACGGCAGTGGCTACTCCCCCATAGCAGTGACTACTCCCCCACGGCAGTGGCTACTCTCCCACGGCAGTGGCTAATCCCTCACTACAGTGGCTACACCCTCAACTCTTTGGCAACGTAAAATCCTCGCCACAGGACTCCACTTCTTAGCTGGGAACCACGTTGTTTTCCTATTATAAACCCAGAACAACCCGCTTCCCCCAGGGCTGGAGCATCAGCCTGCCTCCCGTGTGAGGCCTAGAACATCAGGTCCCATTCCAGTTCCCTTGCCTGCCGGTTACCTATCTCACAGGTTTATCTCCGTCACAGGGACGCTGTTTCTAGGTAGGGAACAGGGAGCCACCTCAATGCCAGGGAGTTATTCTCCAGCAGACACTCTGATGCTGCCAACTATGAGGCCAACTCAGGTTTTATATTCCGTGTGTGTGTGTGTGTGTGTGTGTGTGTGTGTGGTTGCTTTCCAATGCTACAATACTGTCTCCCATTATATAGTTCTCAGTTTGGGGGTACCTTTCTCTCATTTCTCTCTAAAAATTATATGTCAAACTCATTTCTAGCCCAGAGTCCTGTGCTGACATTCTTGTCTGTTTTGTGAGAGGCCAACTGTCTTTAATGATGGCATCTATCACACTGCCAGACATCTGCGGGTCAAGAGAGCCTCTACCAGCATCTTCGGGGAGATGAGCCAAGGGCCGCTGGTTTGCCCTTAGATTAAGAAACTAGGCTAAGAGTTTAAGAGAAATCAGCAGAAGGCCTGGGGATTGTGCTAAGCAGGCAGCCGCCATGCCAGAGCCATGACCGATACTGCTCAGGTGAGAGCCAAGCATTCACACCCCTACTCCTGAGGCAGGACACAAGGAACCTCAGTCACCACACAGACACCACCCAAAGCACATGACTAGAGGTGGCTCTACCCGGTGGGGCTGAACCTGAGGCTCACCTGAATGTCTGGGCAAATCCACAGGAGACTTGCATCCAGACAAAGTGGCTGGTCTGCTTTCTGAAGGGCCCACATTCTCGCTTTCCTCAACCCCAGTCACCGATCCCTTCTCTTCCCTCAGAAACCCTATTTTCTTCCTGGCTTCCTTTCTAGTTTTGTTTCACACAAGGACAGCCTGTCCTTACTAATAAATCCCAGGGTAGAAAGTGAACCCCAGTGGCTCTCTCAGGTAGAGCACCCCCTACAGCCCTGTGGTCCTTACAGCTCTCTCAGGTAGAGCACCCCCTACAGCCTGTGGTTCTCACAGCTCTGGTTTCCACCTTTACCACCTTCAGGGAAGCTCTGTCCTTGACAGCGGCTCATAGCTCACTAGCAGAAGTTCTGAGCACAGCCTCTCTGGACTGTTAGTTACAGTGGTCCCTGGCGGGGCGGGGGCGGGGGGGGGG
>NW_026068000.1:6118267-6132587 GCF_014885135.2 Alexandromys fortis
CACACTGTAACTTCAAATCCCATTCTGTTGATCCTTCATCAGCTACATCCTTTCACTGCCTGCCTCAGGACCCTCTGGTGGTGTGCCTGGGTGTCAGGACTGAAAGCAGAATCCTTCAAACTGGGCTCATCTCTGGGGACCCTCTGGTGGTGTGCCTGAGTGGTCAGGACTGAAAGCAGAATCCTTTAAACTGGGCTCATCTCTCTGGCTTTGTCACTGATTTTATTTGGGAATTACAGCCTTTCTGTGTTTTGTCACAGCTAAAGAGATACTGGGGAAAAACCCCAAAGATTTAAATAAAGCCTAAAAATGGCATAGAAACAGCCTCAAAAGCAAACAGAAATGGTGAGTGAATGAGTGTGGCACAATGATCTGAAAGAGACAGCGAGCATCAGAGTCAAAACAAAAATTCAAAAAATCGCACAATGTGAGCACTGGCTGGAGAACCATAACGGGAAGATCACATAAAGTCTGGAAGGTATGCGGGGACCTTGATGGCACAGTTCCGACACCATCACAACCGTCATAAAGTTATGTTCTGATAAGCCTCAGAAAATAGAGGTACAAACCTCGAGAAAGAAGGCCTTTAAAAACCTACTCCCCAGTGTCACTGCACAAGACGTGAACTGTGTCTCCTACCCGCAGAAGAACAGGAAAGCTGAGCCTCACTGAGCATCACTGGGAGATCTCAGCTATTTCATTTTGTAAGAACTGGCGAGTGTTGGAAAGACCACGTGGTCTTCTAGAAATCCGATCAAACGAGGTAGGCTGGGCACCAGGCCCTCTGCTCTTAGCATGCCAGCTAAGAGGACATCCTTTAGGGTCAGGGGGCATCAGTGGACACCAGAGGTCTCGGAGGAATGGCTGGTAAACATGCTAGCAGCAATGCTATTCTCCGGAGAATTTTAATATTAAGATTGTATACTTCTCGACCATAATTGTTATTTAGTGAGGGGATGGAGAAAGCTTTCCAATAAGTGTCAGCAGGCCCAGAACCCACTGAGGAAAGATCTGCCTGCCAAAGTCCAGATCCCATCCTCCTAAAGAGTTGCCTACAAAGCCAAGGCCAAGTTCAGGCACAGATCTGGCAGCCTTTGTTGACCAGCCCAGACAGTGCTGGTCAGCGATGAAATCAAAACCAACAGAACAGAAAAACAACAACAAAAAGCAGCTGTTTCTCTGTCCAAAGTTTTCTGGGAAAGCATACTCGTGTTCTATCAGAACTCTCTTCGGGTTCCCCAGGTGGAGATGTCTGGACGCGTGGCATTGGCTGTGACCTGCTTAGCTGTGGTCACTAAGCGGTCCTCTCCCTTCCCCTGGCCACCCTCCCTGTGGCCCTGGCAGCTTGGTGCCGCTGTGGTACCTGCCGTTCCTGGTATCATGCTGGCGCATGTTCTTGATAAAATGAATCTTCTTAAAATTCTTTGGTCTGGGAGAACCTGAGAGTGTTCGACATCTGAAAAAAAAAAAAGTCATTTTAAAAACACTATCCTTGCCTAGTGGACAACTGAGCCATCCACACAAAGACAGGAAGGAAAGACCAGACAAATGGCTGAGTCACCTCGTGGCAGGCAGGAGTGGGGGTGGGGTAGCCTAAGGAAAACAATACAGCCAGCCCAGAGCAAGGAAACTTTAAAAACCCAATGACAGACAATTTCCTTGCTAATACTGATAACATTTTATGTGTGTCTCTGAAAAGCTAGCTAACTATTGTCCCCAATTACAATAATGTAACCTAAATGGGTCCCAAGGACATTAGTCTTGCTGTCATCCTAAATAAACACAGGTAACGGGAACAGAACCTTGTAAATTTAGAAGATTTGGGGCCACGGGGATAACATGCAACATTCATTTGAAAAACAAGCCTGAGTCATTTTCTTCTGGAGCAGGATCTGGCCTGGAAACCTTAGCGAGCTGCCCCAGCTCCTGACTCTGCTTGGGAAGTCACAGCTTAATCTGAATGAGAATTGGGACCTAGGTAGTTTCTGTTTCATTTTACTGCTTCAGAATAAATTTTAATAATCAAATACTTATTGAACCAAAGCGACCGAATTTAAAAAGTAAAATCTCTCCTGAGAGTGGGCAGCATTGCTGACTGTGCTTCTCTGCCAGACCACAGCTGAGGAGACTGTTGAAGTAACCCACCCGGGAATGCTGACTTACAGAACCACATGGACACCACTGCCAGAGCCAAAAATACCACTACGACGAGGCTGGAGCTTTGTCTTTATTATGCCCAGAGTGCGGAGCCCCCCAAAAAGGAGACCGAGTTCTCTATGTAAAAGCAAAGAGCCTTTACTCTTATCCAAGTTCTAACCTGGACTCTCCGTGTGTCTAAGGCACCGGCATGATCAGAGAGCCCTAGCTCAGTTGGGGTGGGGTTTTTAATAACAGCAGAGGTTGGGGTGAGGTTTTTATAACAGCAGAGGTTGGGGTGAGGGATTTCTAAGGTTTAGGACCCCTGGTTGGCTGACATTTGTCTGGGTGCCCTGGTTAAAGCGGATGGGTGTGTGCCGGGCTAAAGGACATCAGGTGATTCTATCTACAATGGTTGGAATGTTAGGTACTTTCCCCTGTGGATGCTGGTTGGTCCATTCCTGGGTGGTCCCAGTTTGTGCTTTTTTTCTGGAGTCAGGGGTTGCATTGGAGCAAACTAGAATCCAGGCCTGCCTAATTTCTGGTTGTCTCTCTAGAGCCTCTCTTGACGGGTACGTACCAAGCTGCCCAGGGCCCACAGTCTTGTCTTGACAAAGCGAATTATGTCCCTTCTATTAGAATCCTTCCTGACTCTGAGCCCAAGAACTGGCTCCTGCTATAGGATGTCTTCAACTTCATACTTTCAAAAACAAGTTCTGGAAAAGCACTCCACACTGAGCTCTGGGTGCGGACAGCATCTGAATACAGTCAGCTCTGTCTCAAGGCCACAAGGGAGGACGTAGCTGCACCCGGGTAAAGTTAATAGCAGAAGGGACTGAACTAGGGAACAAGAAGGGTTCTAGACCTACAGGGCAACTCCAGTCTTTACTCTCCCGCAGGGCAATCTCCAAGATGGAGGTGGGCCTGGTGGATCCCCATCTACCCTGACCAACCCTTCCAGCAGAGGCCAGCCTTTCTGAAAGCCCTTTCTTAAGAGTACAGATCACAATATATTTAAAAAAAAAAAAAAAACCCACCCTAAAATACAACCTCACTTGAATAAATCTCACTAATGCAAATCAATGCAGGCCTAAGCAAAGGCATTACAACCAGGCAGGATCCTCTGGTGGGTTTTACTAGGAAACCCCCTCCCATGGGCTGTGTGTCCAGAGGGAAGCCCACTTCCCGTCACTGTCCCTTACGGTGGGCTGAAGCTTCAGCAGACGCACGGTCCTCCTAGCCTCCAATCCTGACGTTACTATACCCTTGATCACGACCTCTCAGGGCTCCCAAATCTGTTAGCAACACTTCCAGTTCCCACCGCCATTAACACTGTGAGAACTAAATGAATATGCACACATATGTGTGCGTTTCATAAACGGCCAGGTAACCATTGGCATGAAGGCACTTACACACGTGCATGCACACACAGTCATATACAAATCCCAAGTGTTACATCATTAATAAGCTGTGAGGTGGGTGGGAGGTGGGGGATGGACCTCCATATTCTCAAGACAACAACCCTTATTAAAGGCTTGGAATTCGGAGCGTTAAGTGGAATTTCTTTGGAAGCCTTGCAGATGGCTGCCTGAAGAAATCAGGTAAAGGCAGAACCAGAGGGGGCCTCCATCTTCTTAGTTCTGGGGCTCGAGGGAACACAGACTGAAACAGACCCAGAACCCCAAGCTGCTCCTGTGCTGACTGACTCCAGGTTTACAAGTGACTCGAGGTTCCCGCTATCTTACACAGAAGGGGTGGCTGAGGGGAAAAGGACGATTGAGGCTTAAACAGAAAAGAAGCTCCAGGGGATTCTGGGTAGGGCCCCAAGTTTAAGACTGTCCTGTTCTTCACTCTGCCCCAACCCCAAACCAGAGCTTTCTGTACCAGCCAGTCTGACCAAGTCTGTCACCTGACAAGCTCTGGGTCCTCCTGGGCCCTGATGACAGAATGAAGGGGAACAACCCGGGGGCTGCAGAGAGGAACACTCATTCCTTGGGCTGCCAGGGAGACTGGAGTCAACAGAAGGGTCACAGCTGGCGAGGAGAGGGCGCAGTGACTACAACAGAGGTAGCTCCAACACCCAAGTCTAGGAAAGCGGGCAGGTGCCGGTGACTGCCACGGCCATAGGAGGCCAATCAAGGCTGCGTTCCTAGTGTGCTGTTTGGGGGTCCCTGGTGATCACCGAGCGGTGACAAACTCCCCAGAGTCCTCCCTTTCTTGGAGCTCTGGGTGTGCTCAGGAAACACTGACTGTGATATACTGTGATATAACAAAGTCCTATCTCTGGGTGTCAGCTTCAGGCACCCCACTAACCTAAGCCTTCCTCAGCAAGCTGTTGTGCTACGCTGCTTCTTCAAAAGCATCTAACCAAAACCCCAGGGAACCAAAGACACGCTTGAAGAGCGCTATTAGCAACAATTGCCAAGGAAACTGGAACACTGGGCCGCAGGTGACAGGGGGTCAGGCAGAGGATGATTCACAGCGCTGGCTGCATTACCATGTAAATACCTATTTAAAAGCACCCACTCTGAGTGAAGCGAAATTAAATGAGGAGAGAATTAAATTAAAAACTAATTCAATGAACATTTAGCTCATCCTTGTTAGCACTGATTATAGGATACACTTAATTATGCTTTAATAGGTACCAAGGAGGCAATTGCTTTTGCATACTAACCTTAAAAGCAGACTAGGCTCAGAGCCTTCCTTCCAGCCCGGTCGTCCCCGATCCCCAGAACACTTCAGTGCCATTACTGGGACATTTCCTGTCAGAGGCGGCAAACCGACTTCACAGGTCAGCCTTTCTGGGCCCTCCCATTTTACAGATGGGAGAACCAAGGTTCCACTACTGCCAGCGAGTCCTACACTCCCAACTAGCATGGCTTCTTCTACATGGCTTGTTTCCTGGGAGCAGGACATCCAAGCAAATACGAACACCTTGTCTGTAGTGACCACGCCTATTTGCTTATTTATATATGTAGGTACTGACTAACGGGGCACACATGGGCCACACAGGGCTGTGTGGAGACCAAGAACAACCCTATTGGTTGTTTTCTGCTACTTGTGGGCTCCAGGGACCAAACTTCAGTCAGCAGGACTGGTGGCCAGTGCCCTCACCCACTGAGAATTTCACAGGCCCTGAGAAGTTGGGTTTTTTTTTTTTTTTTTTATTGTTTTGTTTTGGAAGTTCATTTAGAGAAATAAAGACTTAAAAAACTGCCTTGATTTTAGGTTACTTTTAAATTTTTACGTTTACTACACAAGTTCCCTTTGAAATTCAGGATAATCTTCTGTAAGTGTAGTCGGGAGAAGTCAGTTACTGCAGGATAGGCTGTTCTCACTCTCCGTCCAGTCTGGGGCTAACAGGGCACCCCAAGTCAATCTCAGCCCTCTAACTTCCTGGGGACAAAATGGCCTGATCTTGAACCCTAGTGAGGGCAATTTTTACCGCTACCCTGATCGGCTGGGGTTCTTCTGCTAACAATTGTCACACAACTCCACATACTGGCTTGGTGAGCACTAGGCCCCTCTCCTTTCTCCTTGCTGAGGTCGGGTGGAGGCAGAGATGGCGTGCTGCTCTGAGCATTGCCCTCCCTCCTCCCTGCTCACCAATTACTTGGAACAAAGCCAGTTCCCTGCCTTGGTTTTACTGGAGCTGCTGTGTGGTGCCTTCAGGGAAGTGGCTTCTTCCCATCTGCCTCACAGAACACATCCTTTGGGGCTGCTGGGAGTCTGGTATATTTCCAGAGACTTCAAAAGTAGAGACCAGCCTACCAGACCCCGGCCTTCAGGATGATGTCAGTGGCCAGATTCACAGTCACCTGATATCTGGGTTTGTTCCTCTGCTTCCCAGATTGGTGAGGAGCCCTCTCGGGACATCGCTCTGCCCTCCACAGTGGCATAGGAGAAGCTACATCCTAGAGTGTAGCCAGGCAGATGGAACCCAGATGCAGGCTCAGGAGGGGCTGGTCAGTCCACACCTGTCTCCTTGGCCTTGGCTATGTCAAAGGATGGAACCGGACGCTTTTCCCTTGCCAGCTTGGAGCTGCAGGGAGAAGGCAAGAACTCACAACATGCGAGTGTTTTCTCCTTCACAAGGAAAGCCTGGCCAGAGCTCTGCATTGATGCGGGCCACCAGAGAGGGCAGGACGAGGGGAGGGAAACCTGCCAGTCATAAGCAATTGCTGTCATCCCAAAAATGTGCTTTGCTAGCTAGCACGTTTTCTAATCTGGAAGGAAAAAATGGAATGGAATGCTTCCAAACCCAAGGGAGTACTTGCAACTATCTTCACCAGGTTGCCCCAGCAACTAGCTAAGGAGTGATGTCACCATCACCTCCTGAGGAGATTTGGTTGCTTCCCCTGCAGAGAGTGAAGCCTAAGATCTTAAGTACTGTGTAATGCCAGGGCTAATATGGCTCTGTTTCCATAAACAGCCACTTTTAAGATGAAAGGGCAGCTGGGGCTGAGACTTGAGAGCCACCACAGATGGCATGAGGAGGCTTTGTGTGCCATCCTCAGCTCCTCAGACCAACACCAACCACAGACCTCAGGAAAAAGAACCACCAAGTCTGCAAGCAGCTTGGCCTGCTCCAGTCTTTAGATGGAGCATCCTAGTTTTCATGTCTTCAGGGTCGGGTTCCAAACAGAACTCTTTGTTCCTGCGAGTCAATTATTTATCCTCAAAATTTAATTCAGAAGATTAGGAACTAGAAACTGCCAACTGTTACAATGTACACACACACACACACACACACACACACACACACACACACACGAAGCACGAGAACTTACCTCCGGAGAGGGGCATTCTCCTCAATATCTTCCAGGGTTTCTAACGACGATCTCTGGGAGATAAGGCGACGCCTACAGAGACAAAAATCCAGGAGTTAATAGTGCACAGTAAAACTGATCAGAAACTGTGGGAATTCCTAACTATCAGGAGGAAAAATAACAAAAACAAACCCAGCATATACGGCCCTCAGTACATCCTAAACAACTGTCCTTACGCCCACAGGCAGTGTGGTCCTCACCCCTCATCAAGGAAACTTTGTGGTGATATTTCATTTGCGTTTGAACAAACAAAGCTTGCCTGAAGATCAGAGTGCAGAGTTAAGCCTCTAGAGGCCAGGGAGTGGTGGCACACACCTTTAATCCCAGGACTTGGGGAGACAGAGGCAGAGGGACCTCTGTAGTTCAGGGCCACTCTGGGCTACACTAGATTAATCTGGATTAAACAGAGACAGGCAATGGTGGCTCACACCTGTGATTAATCTGGATTAAACAGAGACAAGCAGTGGTGGCTCACACCTGTGGTCCTAGCACTTGGGATCCCAGCACTCGGGAGGTGGAGACAAGAAGGGATATGGAGAGAGGAAGCTCAGGCAGGAAGAGACAGGAGCTTGGTGCAGTCTGAGGTTTGGTGGAGACCGATGGAGTCTGGAGAAGCAGTGTGAGGTACAGTCTAAAGCAGTAAGCCAGAGGAGGCAGTCTGAGGACAGCCTGAGGATCTGGTGGAGGTAAAAAGTCTCTCTAGTGGCTGGCTGCTCTGCTTCTCTGATCTCTCAGCTTTCATCCCTAATATCTGACTCTGGGTTTTTATTAAGAACAATTAGAATCTGTGCTATAAAACTTCACTTTGCAACAGATGCAGACCACTACAGAAAGTCACGGCCAATCAAAACGCAAAGCTGTGGAGCCCAGGCCCAGCGGACACAAAACACCCCACCCTTAAGGGTCAGGGAACACTGTGGGAGAGGCAGTGGAAGGATTTTAAGGACCAGAGGGCCAAGGAGTGCTGAGCCGGGGTCCCCAAGCACAGTCAGCCTCACCGCCACGACTGCCTAAAAACGAGCTGAACAAGGACAGCAACGGGCATGTGCAAGTGTGCAGGGGTGGGGCGGGGGAATACGGGTCCTCAATCCTCACAGACTAAGAAATGCTGAGAGTAGAGAAAGTCTTCCCCAGGGAGGAAGATACCAATTGACAATCTAATACCAAGTAGCTAGCCTTGAAAACACGGACCTATAAGTAACACTATCTAGACTGAGCAGGCTATATTTATGTATTTAAGAATATATATGTATATACATACACATATATGCATTAACAACAATTAATGAAAAAAGAGGTCAAGAATCAGAAAGAGCAGGGAGGGCTATATGGGAGGACTTGGAGAAAAGAGCAGGAAGGGGGAAATGATTTCATTGCAAAGAAAGGAGTTCTGGCAAGACTCGGCGGGTCCTGAGAGTTCCTTCCCGTGTGGGAGAATGGACGCCCCAAGTTTGCCATCTGACTGCCACAGTCCTTGGTGGCACTTGTGTACCTGGCCCACACCCCACAAAATAATAATAATAAGCAAAATTAAAACAAAACAGATTAAGACAAAAGCTATCTTTAAAGAGGCTGCTGCGCCCCTGCAGGGGCTGCCATGCCCACCTTGCTTGCCTGCATCTTGATAATGCCACTCAGGGACAGGCCTCTTTGTGGTGGTTATAGAAGCAGAAGACCTGTTTCAAGCGTCCATTGCCAAAATGAAAATTTGCCTTTTTTTTTTCATGAAAATTTAGGACAAAAACAACATAATGCCTCTTACAATACACAGGATTGCTGAGGCACCATGAGCCTTCCTGAGCATATGCTGTTAAGAATTCAAATGTTGATCATTTGAACTTAAGGAAATTCAATTTTGAAAGCACATTTTCTCATTCGTGTACCTGTGTCTGTCCACATGTGTATGTGGGTGCATGTATGTACAAGCCAAAGGGCAACCTTGGATTCTGTTCTTCTTGGGAACTACCCATCTTTACTGAGATAAGGTGTCTTGGTTGGGGTTTCTATCGCTGTGAAGAGTCACCATGACCACAACAACACTTAGAAAGGAAAACATTTAACTGGGGTGGCAGCTTACAGTTTCTGAGGTTCAGTCCATTATCATCATGGCGGGGAGCATGGCACATGCAGGCAGACATGGAGCTGGAAAAGGAGCTGCTCTATGCTGAAATGCAGGCAACAGGAAGTAGACTGAAACACTAGGAGGTATCTTGAGCACAGGAAACCTCAAAGTCCACTCCACAGTGACATACCTCCTCCAGCAAGGCCATACCCATTCCAACAAAGCCTTACCTCCTCCTGCCACTACCCATGAGATCATGGGGGCCAATTGCATTCAAACTATCACACAAGGTATCTTACTAGGACTGGGGTTTGTGGATTCAGCTATGCTGACTAGCCATTAGATTCCAGGGCGCTTCGTGTCTCCACCTCATCAGCATGTAGAGGCATGCCAGCCTGCCCAGCTGTTGACGTGGCGCTGGGGATTGAACTCAGGTCTTCATGCTTGCATGGCTAGTGCCTGAGCTCTTGACTCTTGCCTTCAATCATGTGTAAACAGTTACTGTCTCGGAAAGGCCATGACCCTTCTGGAGAACTGGAAACAAATGATTGAGAGACCCTCAGAGACCAGTGAGAATGAATACTTATCATGACAACTTTTCCATTGTCCAACTGCATATGGCCTTTCCAAATCCCCCGGCCGAAATAAGACAAGGCCTTGGTAACTAAGAAGATCTGCCTCCATGCCCTGTCTTACTGCCCACGTCTTCATGTCTCCCATGTAGTGTACCCCTGGCACCACCCGAAGCCTTGAAGTCAGAAGTAAAGGATTAATAGATTAATGGGGTGCATCCCTAAACATCACTGGACACAACAGCCACAGGCAGAAGTAAATGTAAGTCACAGATACTAAAGTCTCAGCCTCCCTTTGTAGAACAGGATTCTGAGGTGAGCACTGAAGGGTATGCCCCCGAGAACTGCCCTCCCTCCTGTAATCACCCTTAGCAGGTCCCCGTAAGCTCTGTAGCCACTGCTCAGGACTAGGCATAATCGAGGTCCCAGTCAAGCTCTGCCAGGCTCCCCCAGCCCCGAAGACACTGTCTGTCCACTTAAACAGTATGACTGCTGGCCTGGCTTTGGGACCCGTGGCCTGCCATTCTTTAGGGGCTTCAGTTCAGGCGGGAATTCACAGAACCACTGGAAAATTCCTTAATCTTTTGAGATTACCTTTCCTAGTGACAAAATGAAGAGCAGCTAAATCTCCCCTGAACTCAGGACCCCCCTCCCCAGGCTCCTCCTCCACCTCGCTGGTCCACCAAAGTGCAGATTCCAAAGGCGCTTCTATAGAAAAGCTGCATCCAGTTCCGCTCTTCCCACCCAGGGAAAGACGGCTGCATATTTGGAACACATTGCGTTAGACTACATCTTCTATACTGTTCTAAGAACTTGCTTTTTTTTTTTTTTCTTAATTGGCACATTGGTTATTTTCCTCGTTAGCTGAACAGGTATAGAGTCACACATGAACGCTATTGTAGACTAAATGTTTTCTTTCCCCACCCCAACCCCACTGCTCACATGAAATCCTAACCCTCAATGTAACAGTATAAGATGTGGAGTCTGGGAGGCAATTAGGTCACAAGGGAGGAGCCCCCAGGAGTGGGATGGGTGCCTTTATGAAGAGGCCCCAAGAAAGCCCTCCAATTCCTTTTCTGCCACATGGGGTCACATGGGGAAGTCAGCTGTCTGTAAACTCACCAGTCCAAACACCAAGCTAGCAGTCTACAGGCGTCCCGGCCTTTACTGTGAGAATGCAAATGTCATCTCTGGTGGTTTGTTACAGAAGCCTGACTAAGACAGACAGACAGAGACAAAGATAGATGGACACCCAAGAGTTCAAGCCTTTAAAAGGGAAAGAAAAATCTCAACCTTGAATGTTCACCTGTTCCTTTAAATCAGTGGGCACGCTTCCCTTAGTCACGAAGATTCATTGAGACACAGGTACACAACCTAGAAAAACCCACTATCGGTCACAGTAAGAAACTCTAACACGGTGCCAAGACAAGCCAGCAGCAATGCTTGCCTTTCTTAAGATAAAGACCTGTTTATCTTGTTATTAGAAATCTGTGTCCTGTGAGCTAGCCATAGTGATCATCTCCACCCCTTACCATGCTGAACCCTTCCAGGAGCCAGGGCAACGGCTTTTCCCTTCTATCCGCAGGAAGCTGTGTGGATGAGGTAGCTGAGGGCAGCCAGCTTACGCAGCCACTTTCACCCTGCAATTTGTTTCCTAGGCTAAGCGCATTACTGGGCCACCCCTTTATCATAGCACAGCTGATGAGCAAAAGTCTTCGCATATTGTAATGACTGATAAGGAATACTTAGCCTTTAAACAGCATGCTACGTTATTAACCACACAGACATTCAGTAATAGACCCACAAGACTCAGACACAAGCATTATGTGCTGAAGTCAACCAATCAAAGTACCTATGACTCGCAGACCGAGCCACACCTAGGGACCGCCCTCTTGTCTGATAATTATATGCAAGGACCTACCATGCCGGCCACACTGACCCCAGTGAGGTTCACACTTAATGTCCAGTTTACTCAGCATCCTGAAAGCATTTCGGACCCATCTCAAAACACTAAACACAGGATGCTGAGCAAGAAAGGAGCTGAGACCCACGACAGTAATCTACATATCTGAATACACCCACACGAACCAAAGCGTTCTACTCATAATTAAGCCGCACAGATCATCTGCAAGAAGTCACTGGATACCCCAGGGACCTGCAGATGGGCAGAGTGGCCATGTTCTAATAAATTCGTTTGCATACACTGAGAGCTTAAGAGTAAGTCGCTGGGGGTAAAGGAAGAGAGTTACACAGTAGATAGTGAGGGTGAAAAAGGGGGACCCTGCATCCCTAATGTTTCTTAGCACAAGAGAGCCATTATCTCCATCTCTAGAGCAGGAGCAGCTGCCATCCATCCATCCTGTCCCGGGCAAGTGGGCTCCACGATGGCCGCCATCTTCATCCTGCCCAACAATGACCCTGAGGGCCCTGGGAGAGTGAAGGTAGAGGGAGGCAGAAACCACAGTGGCCAGGGCATCTTAGAAGGACAAGGCCAGGTAGTGAGTACTGCCCAAGGAGTGGAAAGCCCTGCCCCAAGGACCAAGATATAATGTGTTAAAAGTTGACTCCTGGGCCTTGGTGTATGCCCTTGTGTAAAACAAGGAAGGCACCTGAAGCCACTGCACTTGAGCCTCGCTGCATCTCAGAACGGCTTTTGTAAAGTCTGCCCCTTGGGCCTGCTTCCAGAGAGTCTGCTTACTTGTCTGGGCTGAGCTAAAAGGATTTTCTTAAACCACCAGGGGATTCTAATGAGAAGGACAGTTGATCCCACTAAAGGAGGTCACCGCCAACAGCTTGCTATGGTCAAGGGTGAGTGACCCTCATTTAATTTCCTTACTCACCTGCATCAGCGGCGCACTTGGAATTGAGGTTATCATAACCAGCCCCAAGCAAGGACCTGTCTCGTTCATCCTTGCATGGAAACCTTACAAAGGTCACCGAGCAAAGGAAAGTAGGTCATTGAGGCTAGGGAGGACACAAGCAGGGACCTAGTACGGTGCACTTGGATGCCACACACATACAAAGGGCCAGAAGAGTGAAGATCTAGGTCTGTTTTCTCTGGAACCAAAACTGGGTGGACAGGTAGGGCCCTTGGGGAGGGTTTCCTGCCTTGATGTTCTGTCTGCCTGCGTGAACCCACTCACACAACGGTCCGGGCTATGAGTTGGGCCACTGGAGGGCAGAGTTAGCTCTTCACAGGTGTGGCAAGTGATGGTAGAGACCTTAATTACATATGCAGGTGACAAGCTGGGGATGTGATGATCACATCTGTTCAGATGGTTGTTAAAATAAAAGAAAAAATATTTAGTATATCCTCAAGCATATAATTGATCTGCCTTAGTGTTGTGCCATGTGCCCACTGTTCAATCTCGCCCCCCCCCCACGACAAGACCAAACAAGACAAGACAGAGGACTTTTGTATTAGTTGATTTTCTACTGCTCTGATCAGACATCACAACCAAGGCAACATACAGAAGAAAGAGTTTGTTTGGGGCTCACAGTTTCGGGGGCCCATGACCGTGGTAGCAGGGAACAAGGCAGCAGGAGTTCAAACCTCACATACTGATCCCCAAGTTCCAGGCAGAGAAAGATAACTGGGAATGGCAGGGACGTTTATTTGAAAGCTTCAAAGCTAACCCCAGTGACACATCTCCTACAAGGCTGCACCTCCTAAGCCTTCTCAAACAGATGTTTCTATTGTGAAGAGACACCACGACCACAGCAACTCTTATAAGGAAAACATTTAACAGGGGTGGCTGTCTTACAGTTTCAGAGGCTCAGTCCGTTATCATCAGGACAGAAAGCATGGTGGTGTGCAGGCAGACATGGTGCTAGTACTGAGAGTCCTACATCTTGCAGGCAACAGGAAGCTGATGAGGCATTGGGCAGAAACCTGAGCATAGGAATCCTTAAAGCCCGCCCCCACAGTGATACTTCCTCCAATAAGGTCATACCCACTCCAACAAAGCCACATCTCCTAATAGTGCCACTTTCTAGGAGATTATGGGGGCCAATTCCATTCAAACCACCACATTCCACTCTCTGGTCCCATAAGCTTGTAACAATATCATAATGCAAAATGCATTTAGTCCAACTTCAGAAGTCCCCATAGTCAATAACAGTCCCAATCCTGCTTCAAAGTTCAAAGTCTCTTTTGAGATTTAACTACAATCCTCTGTAAAATCAAAATCAAAAAGCAGATCACATACTTCAAACACATAATGGCACAGGATGTACATTACCATTCTAAAACACAGGGAAGGGAGAATGATAAGGAAATGCTGGACCAATGCAAGACTGTTGAAATAGGGAGCGGCGGGGCTGCGTCCCCAGCACCCCGGCCGCCTGGCTAACTTATGCCCGAAATAACAACACACAAACTGTATTCATTAAACACTGCTTGGCCCATTTCTATCTAGCCTCTTCTAGGCTAATTCTCACACCTGGACTAGCCCATTTCTAATAATGTGTGTAAGCACCCCAAGGTGCGCTTACCGGGAAGATTCTAACCTACGTCCTTCCTGGGTTGGAGCTTCATCGCGTATGCCCAGGAGAGCGAAGCAGGGCCTCTGCTCCAGAGAGCAGAGCTGTCTAGTCTGAGCTCACTTCCTCTTCCTCCCAGCATCCTATTCTGTTTACTCCTCCCACCTATGTTTTAACCTATCAGGGCCAAGGAGTTTCTTTATTGCTTAACCAATGAAATCAACAGATTGATATATGAC
>NW_026068000.1:6135806-6194848 GCF_014885135.2 Alexandromys fortis
CATCCATTTGCCTGCAAACTTCAAGAAGTCCTTGTTTTTTACTGCTGAGTAGTACTCTAATATGTATATATTCCATACTTTCTTCATCCATTCTTCAATTGAAGGGCATCTAGGTTGTTTCCAGGTTCTGGCTATTACAAACAATGCTGCTATGAACATAGTAGAGCATATATTTTTGTTGTATGATAAGGCCTCTCTTGGGTATATTCCCAAGAGTGGTATTGCTGGGTCCATGGGTAGGTTGATCCCGAATTTTCTGAGAAACCGCCACACTGCTTTCCAGAGTGGTTGCACAAGTTTGCATTCCCACCAGCAATGGATGAGTGTACCCCTTTCTCCACAACGAGACAGGGTTTTTCTGTGTAGCTCAGGCTGTCCTAGAATTCACTGCTACCTCAGAGATCTGCTTTCTCAGCCTCCTGAGTGCTTGGATTAAAGGTGTGTGCCACCACTGCCTGGCTCAAACCTATTTTTTAAAAGACTCCATCTGATGAATCGGGCAAAGAAATCAAATTAAAATGAAAACACCAGGTGCTGCGACCAGCTTGTTCAAATAAGATCTGTTTTTACATTGTTCTAGGTGGGTTAAGAAAGACTCTAAATGTTTGCAGAGAACACAAACGGTGCTTGGCTTCTCATTCTTGCCACAAGGGTTCTCAGTAGACTTGCCAAATCCTGGAAAGCCCAGGTCTGAGATCAGTGCAGTACTTCTAGCTATTTGGGGCAGACAAGCTGTGAGCAGATTTACTATCTGGCCAGGCATCCGCTGTCAGCCCCTGCAGGCCACCCTGGGCACCCAGGCCCTGCAAATGTGACATGGAGGCCCAGAATGACTAAGTCCCTCTGGGACAAGTTCAAACACCTCTCCCAGGGGGTGGAGGAAGACTTGAGAGGCTACTACACAGGCTACCACGTCCCTTTGAAGGTATCGATGTATGGTATACTTCTGATGGTCAAGGGCTGGCCCGAGACCACTGGCTCTGTTCCAGATCACGCAGACCCGACTAGAGCCCATGCCTGCAGCTGGGGGACACACGCTGATCAAATGCTCAGAACACTAGGGAAAGCAAATGCACTGGCTCAGAAAGTCAGGATCTAGACCAGTCTTGTGAAGACAGACGACACCAGTCTTCCTATGGAACAGACTGGATTCCCCTGTGGTGACAGAGGTGACAAGTGGGAGCCAAGACAGGCCAGGGTAAGGGTGGGAAGGAAATAATAGAAAAAAAAAAGCAGTCAAAATCTAGACGCAAGCCCAAGAAGCTCGGGGACAGGTCAGGGATGTTCTGAGAGGACATCCAGATTCCAGGAATCAAGTTCTGCATTCCCCAAGGCAGGCAGGCACTGGCAATCCTGTGCTCCCAGCAGGTGCTAAGATCAGAAGAGTCCAGGTGTGGAGGGGGCAGGCAGAGTAGGCCAAAGGCTAGACAAAACTCAGCCAAAACAGAGGCCCTGACAATGGCAGGAGGTTCTGGGGAGACAGGACTCAGGGGAGTGTGAGGCATAGCATTCCTTGGAACAAAGTCTAGTCTCAGGAAGGAGCCCAGGGAGCCCAGCCATGGGTAGGTTCCCAGGCTGATGGAATCAGGAGATACAAGGGCCCAGGAGCCACCGTGGCTACATGCAAAACTGTGTGGGAATGGTGTTAGTCACAGAACAACCGTGCACACACTGTGATTCAGAGGTGGCCCAGAAACACCTGCAGAGGACTGGAGTGCTAGGAAGGGGTTCTGCAGCAGCCATCCCTGAGAAAGGCTTCTGAGTACTAGCCCTGGCCCACAGCTTTAGCCTCCTCAGAAGCCAGTTTCATTCTCCACCCCCCTTGCTACATTCCCCAGCCTGACAATGCCCTGAGCCTTGGTGACATCACCTTTCTTAGTTTCCTAGTTCCTGGAAGACCCCTTTAGAAGCTGCACATCTTCCTAAGCCAGACACACATGCATGTTCCCACAGAATCTGTGCCCAATTCTGTGAAGACTGATGCACAAGGACGGAAGATGCAGAGAGAAAAGGAAGACCTATCATGGAGGTGAGCATCCCACCCTCCGTTAGGGCTGGCAGAGCTGCCTGTCCACAAGGCGCCAAGGGACCTTTAGCAGACAGACCTGCTGGTGAGGACGCCACCATTAAAAGCTCCTGACTTCTGGTCTGACCTTTCTCTGTTCTGAAGGACCTGCAGCAGCAACAGCTCGCAATTATTTATAGCAAATTCACGATCAATGGGGTTCCGTAAATGCCAGTTTTCTAGGAGCTGCTCAGATGAACTGCAGTGTATCTGCCCACGGGGCATCTGCCTCATCCCCAGCGTCTCCAGCCCAGGCACTAGGAGAGGTCAACTCCTTTCTAGAAACTTACTGTAAAATACCTGCTTTTCTTTGTTTCTCATATTTATCTCTTTTTGCCAAAAGCTTAACAGGGGCCAGACTAATGAAGCATTAGTCTCATAAGTGGGTTTGGGGGAAAAGATGCCCCAGCTGACCAAATCCTAGTTCTTCATCCACCAGAATGCCACCTTCAGCTCAGTCACAGCACAGTGCCACCTGGTCCAGGAAGCTGTCCTTGGTGTTTTCTGAATTCCTACAATATTTGGTGTATTGGCGCTACATGCAAATATTAACACCCAAACACTCATACTTTGGATGACTCTGCTCTGATTATCTTACACTTACCTCCAACCAGTCTACAGGCATCTTAAAAACAGCTAACACGGTCTTTCCTTCTTTGGATTCCCTCCAGGGCCTAGCACGTTGTATGCAGTAGGCTTTCAATAAATGTGCAGTCACAGATGGAGAAGAGAAGCAGCGTGGGGTGTAACAGTCCTGGGGTCCTCACTGGAGTGCTGGGGGCACAGTGCTAGGTAAAGGGCTTGGCATACAAGCATGAAGATCAGAGTTCAAATCCCCAATACCCACAAAAATGCCAGGTGGGTGTGGTGGCCTGCCTGGAATTCCAGCACTCTGGCCAAGGGATTCCCAGAGCAAATCAGCTAGCCAAACTAGCGAGCTCTGGGACAAGCGAAGGAGTCTCTCTCAATAAGATAGAAAGTGACTAACAAAGACACCAGCATCAATCTCAGCCCTCCACACCGATACATATTTCATTTGTTTGCTTTTCCAAGATACGGTTTCTCTGTGTGGCCCTGGATGTCCGGGAACTCACTTGTCGATCAGGCGGACCTTGAACTCACAGAGATCCACCTGCCTCTGCCTCCCAAGTGTTGGGATTAAAGGTGTGGGACACCACCACCCAGCAATTCCAAACTTTATGAACATAATTGCTGCAATATTTACCTATGGCCCAATCATGATTATAACACAACAAATCTGTTGATATTTAAATTACTTCCTATTTATTTGTATGAGTGTTTTGTCTGCATGTGTGTCTGTATACCATATGTGTGCCTGGCACACAGGGAGACCAAAGAGGGTATTCCATCCCCTGGGACTGCAGGCTGAGACACTGTGGGGTGCTAAGAACTGAACCACGTTCCTCAGGAAGAGCTCTTTAACATTCAGCCATCTCTCTAGCACCTTCTTTTGATATTTAAACAAGCGTGGAAACCTGAAGACAAGGATGCCCTTTTTTGAGTCCAAGGTGAATCTCAGCATCTCATTTTTTTCTTTTGGTGCTGCGTATACAATAGGGGTATAATTCCCATTGGCAAGCATAAGCAGAGCCCATGGCAACAATTTTCAAACATCTTGGGACCCAGTCTCTTCAGTTAATGGTAGAGGTGAAGCTTTACTGCATAAACTCTACCTGCTCTGGCAGCGGAAGTGAATTAGTGCATCGTTAGTTCAGTAATTACTGCGCAGGTCCTCAGTGTGCCAGGCTTTGTTATAGACAGTAGGGGTCGTTTGATTTTCCTGTAGTTTTAAAACACCTTATTTACAACCATGTGTTTATTCTAGTCCTTTCTGTTGCTTTAAAAGTACACTGACACCCCCCCACCAATGCACCTTTAGCATATAATTACAAATTATATAATTCTCCCACACTTCTGGGAGAAAACAGGAACTCAAGCAGTTAATCACGTATCACATCCACAGTCAATAGCAATGAGAAAGGAATCACCAATACTGCCTGTTTGATTTTTGCTTAGCTTTCTCTTCTCTTCAGTTCAGGTTCTAGCCTAGGGAACTGTGCTGTGTGCACAATGGGCTGGGCCTTCCTGTATCAATTATCAAGACATAAGCCCACAAGCCAACCCTGATCTAGGCAATCCCTCGGCTGAGACACACTTCTCAGCTGATTCCAGATTGTGGCAAGTTGACATTTAAACCTTCACAGGGCAGGGAATGGGGACGTCCGTGACTACAGGGTTTCCTTTGGAAGCCATGAAAGTTTGCTAAGATCAGACAGCAAAGACGGTTCCATAACTCCATGAGTGTGCATTTCCTGCCCTGTGAACCTGCTCCATCTATGGCTCTGCTTCTCGGGACATTTCATCTAAACGGATCCCTAGGCAATTCTGCCTTCGAAGGTTCTCGAGGTTCATGTTGTAGCTCACGTCGATACTTTATTTCTCCTTTAAGGCTGACTGACTCTGCATTTTATTGGCCATTCATTGGTTGATGGGCATGAGGGCTTGTGTGCCACCTGCTGCTGTGAGCGTGAGTGTGAGTGCAACACTCATTGGCTTTCAGTAAACAGATGGCAGCAGAGTTTATTGCAATAAAGCTGTTAAAATATTTATGTGTGATATATGGAATCTATAGATGCACGAGAATACGGAGAAAAAACACATACTGGAAATGAACCAACCATTTGTGGAACTCCAAAAGTCCCCACTGAGACCGTCAGAATGTCACTGTGAAAACAATGGGGTTCAGCTTTTCTTCCCTGGGAGGAAGAACAGCTTGCTCAGGTCAGTGGTAGACAGTAGAGGCACCAGGATGAGGACCACTCTAACACTAATGGTTCCTATGAGTCCTATTTCCAGTGCACTGCAGCAGGTACCAGGTTAGACCGGAAAGCTACTGACGTGGGCATGGGAGGGGCCCACCCAGGGGCCCACCCACAACTTACACGGACACCACAGCATTGCCCTCAGGCTGCTTAGAGAGCCCTGTTACCCAACTCTGCACACGGACAGAGCAAGCAGGAAGGCTCCTTGCCACGTCTGTTTCTCTCCTCTCTCCCTTTCCCCGGCCTTTGGGAGAGGACATCTTTGAAAATCAGCGCCCTTCTTTCAGGCTTGCTCTGGTCAGTAGAAAATGAGCCACGCATCTCTCCATCACCCAGGCTGTTCTGTTCCATCAGCGTCTGCAGAGAGGAAGCATCCTCCCAGTCTTTGGAAGCTGTGTTAGTGCAACCGCCTCACTGTATATGTAGTTAGCAGCTGCAGTTCTAATGACAAGGCTACTGAGGGAAAGTTTCCAAGGTCACCCTGCAGCAAGAGAGCTGTGCCTAATGCCACACAAAGTCACTCAGATGCAATGGGGATTCTACCACTTATTGGAGTCAACAGCCTATCTCAAAGGTCTGAAAAGCCCCTTCATGTCAAGGCTTTGGGGATATCAAACAAATGCTGTGGAAAAGAATACACACACATATACATACATACATACATACATAAATATATATATATACACATATAAATATATATGCACCTCTGTGTGTTAGAGAGAGAATGCATATGTGTTTGGGAGTGCCCATACAAGCCAGAACCACTGCCCTAGTGACAGAGCCGAGAGGAAAGCTGAAAGCCAGCCACTGGAGATGAGGTGCCCTCTGGAAAACGAATAGATTCATAGATTCAGAAGGAGAAATGTTATCTAGACACACTCAGATGAAAAGCAGGGATAGCAAACTGGAGTGTCACCAAGGAACCAGCATGTCAATCCTGTCTGGGTCGCGGGGGCGGGAATAAGCATGCCTGAAAACAGGGAAAGCTGACCAAAATAGCATGCACCACAAAAGGTCAGGCGGCATGACCCCTCCGTCAGCACACCACCCCCTCCACCCCCGGACTCTGAGCGAAACAAAGAAGTCACCCTTCATTTCCTAAACACGCACTGCAAGGCGCCAGGGTCACGCGGATGATGAACGACTGACTGGCAGACACAATAGGAGCTAATTACAAAACAGACTGCAATGAACCCTGGGTGTCACAGGAAGGAGAGAACCCCAGCCTAGCTCAGGGTAACACATGGAGGGAATCAAAGACTTCCGGGATGCCAGTGTGAGAATAAACCCCAGAGGTCACTAACCTGGATGGGAAATCGTGCCCAGGCACACCCTTCATGTGTGCACTAGCCCCACCTGTATGAATAATCTAATCTGTCTGCATGCAATTGCTCACTCCTTGGACAGCTCCCTGGAAAAGGAGGTCTCAGCCTGAAAAGCCACAAGTCACCCAAGGGACATGGAACTCGCAGGTAAGGTTTGGAAGCAACCCTGCCTGTCAAACTCTTCAGTTGGCAAATGTGGCAGAAAGGGGACTTTGTTTTGCATGTAGCCACATAGTCCTTAACATAGCATTGAGGTCTCAGGAAGAACATTAGGACAGTGGTTCCTTAGGCTATGAGATGGACCATGTCTTCTGCTATGGGCTTTATGGATGGGGCAGTCTTGAGATGGACCACGTCTTCTGCTATGGGCTTTATGGATGTGACAGTCTTGAGATGGACCATGTCTTCTGCTATGGGCTTTATAGATGGGACAGTGATGGAGGAAGGTCATTGGTTAATTAATAACGAAACTGCTTGGCCCTGATAGGTTAGAACATAGGTGGGTGGAATAAACAGAACAGAATGCTGGGAGGAAGGAAAGTGAGCTGAGACGCCATGCAGCTTCTCTCCAGGGAAGACGCGATGAAGCTCCGACCCAGGATGGACATAGGCTAGAATCTTCCTGGTAAGCGCACCTTGTGGTGCTACACACATTAATAGAAATGGGCCAAGCAGTGTTTATATGAATACAGTTTGTGTGTCGTTATTTTGGGGCATAAGCTAGCCAGGCGGCCGGGAGCCAGGTGGCAGGAACGCAACCCACAGCTCCTTCAACAGGACATGTCTTCTGCTATGGGCTTTATGGACGGGGCAGTGTTGAGATGGACCACGTCTTCTGCTATGGGCTTTATGGACGGGGAAGTGTTGATGGACCACGTCTTCTGCTATGGGCTTTATGGACGGGGCAGTGTTAACTTCTCAGGGCACCTCAACATGAGAGCTCTTGAGTTCCAATTTGCGGATGGAGAAACTGAAGCTCCCATGGGGCACAGACCTCGCCCAAGGCCTCGGATCCAAGAGACGAGGGCTGGGGAAATGTCTGAGGTCCCACTCTTCAAAGGAGCACAATCTTTTATCTTCTGAGCCAGCAGAAAAAACACCAGGGCTGTCTTCCAGACAGAGAGTAACTGGCAGGCACACAACATTGTCTGGCCAACCTGTTCCCTCCAGGGGTTTGCTGCCACTCCTGATGGTGGCTCTCTGCTGTGTGCCTACGCTGGATCCCATCCACTTACTCTTACTTACCCTTCAACTGGCTGTTTCTGTGACCCACAGAGCAGACCCTGATCATCATGGAGACTGCTGGAGAATCTCTCTCTCTCTCTCTCTCTCTCTCTCTCTCTCTCTCTCTCTCTCTCTCACACACACACACACACACACACACACACACACACGTTGTTGTATTTACAGGGTGGCAGTGCCATAGTTTGACAGGTATCATGATCAAGTCACATAATCAGCACGCCTACCTCTGCAAACATTTGCTTTCCAGAAGTGTCTGAGAGCTTCAGGGCTTCACGCTACATCAAACCCCCTTAGTCTTACTCTAGGGACCAGGGTCCAGCCTCCCTTCTGCTCCTTTTAAAGTCTCCTCAGTCCTCCTGAAGTTTGCTTCAAAAGAAGTGAAGCTCTTTCCTTCTGCTTCTGCCGAAAGCAGGCTCTTTTACCCTCACCTTCAAAGCTTATTTCCAAGGGGGCAGTGACTTTGCCAAAAGGTAGAAACAATCTAAGCTTCAGTCTAGTGAGAAAATTGGTTGGGACTGCAAGAAATAAACCTAAGAAGCCTGGGCAGGGCTGGGGTAGCATTACCCCCAAAGTTCTGGGGTGTCACCATGAGAAATAACCTCTTCTCTGGCCAGAGAGGCAGTTGTCGTAGAAGCAGGTGGCAGATGACATGTAGGACCTGACGCAGTACCTAAAATAATTGTTCTGAGGAGTCCCTCGTGCCAAGGGCACCCGGCCCCAGCAGGGAATGCGGCACACTGAAGAGGGGCGGCGAGCCATTTCCCTCCAGTCATGCTGCCTGTGCAGGTTAACTCTGTGGTACATGTGACGCTCACCATCACGGTCACATCCAAGTGTGCTCTATACGGACGCGGAGGCATACACACTGTCGTGTGCCATATACGGACGCGCAGGCATACACACTGTCGTGTGCCATATACGGACGCGGAGGCATACACACTGTCGTGTGCCATATACGGACGCGGAGGCATACACACTGTAGTGCAGTCATCAGCACCATGTATCTCCTGTTTCATCACCCCAAACCCTCTGTACCCACCAAATGCTGGTTTCCCATCACCTCCTCCAGCCTTGGCTGTGACCTTTAAACTCCCCGTCCCTTCATCTGACCATGCTAGGCAACTTAGGAAGTGGAATCACAGCATCTGCCCCTGGGTGAATCGTCTGCACAGCCACCATAATACCTCCTCCAACTCCCTTCGATACTCTGATACTCCACTGCATGCACAGACATCACCATGCCTATGCCAGTGACTCCTCAGTGAATCCTTGGACTGTGTCCACCTTTGGCAGTCAACAATACTGTGGGAAACACAACGGTACAGTACCCATTCTCCCCCCACCCACTTTCTCAGGACAAACTGATGTCAGTTGCACCCACTGCCTCAGGGTTAGACTTGTCCCTGGGTGACCTCAAGGAGCCTCCAGACTGAAAAGAACAGAGGCAGCCTCAGAAGGTCTACTGTTTTCCTTCTCAGCGATTGGTGGCACCCTAGGAGCCATTTGCCTGCCTTCTCTGTTGTGTTTAAGGGTGGCTGTAAGTGTAGAAATTGACCACAAGCTTGTATCTCTCCACACCAGGGTCCCTTCCATTCCCATGCCCCACAGACAAATGTCCTCTTCCCTTCAAGGCTGTGCCAGGTGCAAACATCTCCAAGGCACTGAATGCAAAGCCTGGGTTAGAATGTCCCCCCTCCCGGCCTTCCTCCCAGCCCTCCCTGCATATAGAGCCCTATGGACACTGACCCCGCCCCCATGCCTCAGCTGCAGCCCTGCACAGCAGGGCAGACACTCTGGTCTTGCCCTCTTAGGAACTTAGGGCTCCTGGATACACAACAATTGTCTGCACAATGACTGTACATACAAAATGTTCTACACACACACGCTCCTAGTCACCAAATGATTAGCACCAAATTACCACTCACAGATTGTCATCAGCAGGCTCTCACCAGTGATTCCCATATGGATGCTGTCTGGTCAGCCCTTTGACGTGCATTTCAAACCACCAATAAAACGACAGAGCAAAGCACAGAGTAAGTAAGACGAACCCTGAATTTTCAAGCAGCTTTTGAAAAACAATGGCCCTCAGCTGAACTGTTCATAACCTGAGGACTCCTGGGGTGGGGGCGGACAGTGTGAGGACAGTAGGGGCCTGCTCCTTTAGCCCATCTTGGTTCAGTTCATGATGTAGCTACGTACATTCCTATCATACATAAGGAAAGACTTTGTGAGACTCCAGAAGTAGCCTAAAAAGTTTTCATCCTTACTTAATCGCAGAATCAAATTATCATAAGTCAGCATAAAAATATTAAGGCATGCTCCCAGGAGATTAAGGGAAATAATTTCCGCTGATAATGATCTTGAGGCGAGCTCTATCATGTGAATCAGGCAGACACAGGAGCGATCTGGCTTCTATTTCCAGCTTCCTGCCTCCTGGTCATTCAGAGCTGGTGCCAAGTCCTAAGTCCATTTTGCTATAAAATGGGGAGAAGAGGCTCCCTCTCTATTAAATAGGCCACTCGGCAGAGATCATATACAGCACAGACTAGGGCACACCGTCTTTGGGCAAGGAGTCACTGTGGGCAGTGTGCACTCAGAATTCAGCCACCTCCAGACACACATAGACTGGAGCACATACCCAACCCCTCCATATGTGCATGCCCTAAATCAAACATTAGCTGGTCACCTCTGGAGGGGTTTAACAGGTCACCTGATTGGCCTGAGGGAGAGCTGGACCAATCCTAAACTGCCAATTGAAGTTCCTTACTGATGCTGTCTCTGTGTGGTATGAAGTGGAAAGGGCTCCACTTCATACCACACAGAGACAGAAGAAAGCCCCTAAAGCGTTTCCATTTCTGAAAGCTAACCCGTCCAATCATGACGCCCTGAGACGGAGGTGCCATCTCCTCCCAGCCTCAGACCAGCATAATAGCCTCTTGGTCCTGGGGTTTTAATTCTTAAAGTAACATTTATTTATTATGTGTATTGTGTGTGTGCTGGCCACTTATCTATATAAAGGTCAGAGGACAGCTTCCAGAAATCAGGTTTCTCACCACCACGTCAGTTCTGGGAATTGAACTCATGTCACCAGGCTTGGCAGCAGACACCTTTTCTCGCTGAGCCATCTGACCAGCCCAGTCCTCAGACCCAAGATATGTTCACCAAGCTCCCTTGTGCCTCCCTTCCTCATGGTTAGGATGGTAGTAACTGACCGACCATAAAGAGACATGCCACACACTAACATTTGAAAGCAAACGCTTTTAAATCTTGGTAAGGAAAACAAACAAACATGTTAGCACAGCAGAGGGCTCTTGAGAGAGACACATGCTCATCCAGGAGCTTCCCAGGCTGAAGAGACCCTTGGTCTTGGTAGCTACAGGTTCGTCTGCTGTCAACCAACCACAGTCAAGCTGTTTCTGCATTGCCACGGCAAATTCGTCTCTGCCACTTCAACAGGAATGCCTCTGTGCCCCTGATCCTGGGGAACCTGTGCAGGTACACCCTCTCTGTACCCCACATACTTGCTTCTCCCCATTCACAGTTGCCTTCTTCCTCCACACGGTGACAGTCACACAGTGACAGTCACACACACGGTGACATCCACACACACACAAGTTCTGACCCCAGAAGTTGCTCTAGTCAACTTCTAACTATGTAGCCCTGCCCCTTGTCACCTCGATCCTTCTACCCGGGTCCACTCTCACAACATTTGAAGCATTCTTTATGCACTGGTGATGCCTAAGCCTGACCCCTGAGCCCTCCTCAGTTCCCAGAAGTTTCGGCATAAGTGGCTCTCGCTCACATGCCAACCTCAGCTCCCAGTGAGAACAGTTCCCTTGGGTTGCCCCACCTCAGGACAGTCACTCACCTCCAAGAGGTCACATCTCAGCAGTCACTTCTGACAACCTTCCCTTGTGTGTTTCTGAACTCGACCACGAAACATCCACACTCCCGCCCGCTCCTACCTGACCAGTCACTGGTCCTCCTGCTCAGCCTGCTGCGAGCTAATGCGAGCCCATGTCTCTCACTGCAGTAAGAAAATGCTGCAGGGGTTGGGGCTGTGGCTGAGCTGAGAAAGCATGCACCCAGCAAGCATTCAATCCCAGCACTAGATGTGCCAGCATGCAATCCCAGCGCTAAAGAGGCGGAGGCAGTAGGATACAGTTTCATACTGTGTTTGAGGCCGGCCTGGGCTACAGAAGATCCAAAGTCCACGGTCTAAACAGCCTTGTCACCTCTTCCAACTGCAGAGCTGCCCTAAATGTTTTTGATTGCCACATGGCCTTGGCACTCTTTCCTCCCATTCCACAGCTGCTGGCAGGAAATAAGACGTTTCTTCCAGGACACTTAACGGTGGCTTATATTTGTAATTGTTTATTTACTCCTTTGTCCTCTGTCCAGAACAGCAAGCTCTCTGAGGGTAAAAATCAAGGATATCTTTGTTTAAGTGCTATGCCCAGCCTTTGGCACACACAAGTAGACTCAACAAACACCCCAGAAGCTGCAGCTCTGTGGAGGACTTGGGACATTGAGCAGCTGTCTAATGTCTGTCTCACCTTTGTTCCTGGTCGGCCATGGTGTGAACAAGACAGTTCCCACCACCACAGTTGGAGCCATGCCTCCCCCACCACTGTGAACCCAAGTCCCCCTGCTTTCAACTGTTTATGTTAGGTGTTCTGTCTCTGTGAGGCAAGGGTAAAAACCCAGGGGCTCATTCTGAGGCTGCTCCTCCTCTCTGCTAGTTGTCTAACCAACGTCTGGCTTTAGAAGCTCATAATGCACCCAGGACAACTGCTAAAGGCAATTATCTGTCTTACAAAATAACTCAAACCTTCCTGATGTTTTCCTGGCATTATATTTGTTTGCTATTGTTTTTCTGAGAGTGGGTTTTGCTATGGAGCCCATGCTGGTCTGAAACTTGCAAACCTTCTGGAGCCTCCTAAGTGAATGTTGGGATATTACAGATGTGTGCTACCACACTGCGTTTGCCTGGTACCTTAAAATGTGACAGGGGACTGGGCACACAGCTCGGTGGTGTGGTATGTGCTCAGGCATGTGCGGCCCAGAGTTCAAGCCCCAACATCTACCTGCTTCCCAGATTCTGCTTTAAGTAAAGAACAGAGCAACTCAAAGATGTGCCAAGCACAGCACCAAAGTGTAGAATGGTGTAGCTATGCGGGGCGTCTCAGACAGTAGTCCTCCAGGAGGGCTGTCGTGAGCCTGCTCTTATGAGTAAAGGAAATACCAAGGAACAGCTGGATCCACCCAAGGAGTAAGCACACCAAATTAGCAATGACTCCATTACCGATATCCAATGTAGTTTAATCAGTACAACTCCAGACAGAACCTTCCTGGACACAGCACCCACACACAGTACTGGTCAGTAATTTTAAGGCAAATGGTTGACAAGCCATGACAGCTAAAGTGGGATGGACTATTTTCCCCTAAATTCACAAGGTCTTTGCTTTTAATGAGGTCTTGCTGGGATGCCCAGCTGCCTTAGCCTCCCAAGTAGCTGGGCAACAGAGTGAGCACCAGTGGTCACAGGCCAAGCTTCATGCAGAGGGACCTGCAGAACAGGAGTGTCTGAGTGAGGACCGGGCTCCCGTGTGCTCTCACCTCACTGCGGCAGAAGCGCTAGCAGAAACCACCGAAAGGAGAACTGGGGCACAGTTTCTGGGATTACTGTGGTGGGGCAGTGGGAGCTGCTGCTTGTTCATACCTTGGCTGACCAGGAGCAGTTTTCATCAATGGAGCAATGGAGTGACATCAAACACGAGCTGGAGCATCTCCGGGTGCAGATGGCCAGCACTAACCAGACTCCACTGATTTTTGTGACCTTTTTCTTTTTTGTTTTTGTTAAGAGAGAAAAAAAAAACATGTTGTTGGGTGGAAAGGGAACAGGGTGGGAGTGGGGAGAGAGCAAGGTAGGGGTGGGGAGAGGACAGGGTGGAGGTGGGGGAACTAAAGACTCTAGGGTGAGTTAGAGGATAGAAAAGAAGGGTATAAATACACTGTATGCAATTCCCAAAAAATTTTAAAAAATAGAAGGCTCACTCTGGTGGTCTATGTCTGTCAGTTCCATGTCCTAAAGGGTCTATAACCTCTCAACACAGCATCACCTGTGGAGGACCAAGCATTCAAACACGGCGTGTCTAGGGACCTTTCAAGTTCAGCCCACACCTGTTCCTCACAGCACATCTTGAGCATGCTCCTGGCAGTAGCCTTGCTGACTCAGACAGCGATGTGTTCGATGACCCTGAACATCTGGCAAGCCATACAGGTGCTTTCGTCCACAGCAAACGTCCATGGCTTTTTATACACGCTCTGCCTAGCCTGAACCTGTCATGGACAGTCCTCTGAAAAGACAGCTTTGCCTGGGCCTTTGGAATGGTCGGGTGTGTGTGTGTGTGTGTGTGTGTGTGTGTGTGTGTGTGTGTGTGTGCATGTGTATGGCCATGTGTGGTCACACATGGTGGTCAGAAGACAACTTTAGGTGTTGGTCCCCCACCCTCCACTCATTTGAGGCAGGCTCTCTGTTGTTTACAGGCCGGACTAGCTGGCCAGAAAACTTCGCAGGGCTCTCCAGTCTCTGCCTCCCACACTCGCGCATGCGTACAAGGACTGCAGAGGCTCGCGCATGCGTACAAGGACTGCAGAGGCTCGCGCATGCGTACAAGGACTGCAGATGCGTGCCACATGGGTGCTGGGATCTGAACCTAAGTCCTCACTCGTGCTCTCCAGCCTCCTCTTGGCCATGTCGAAGTCAAGCTTTCAGCAGCCCATCCCCCACCAGTGAAATCAGTGTCTCAACAAAACCCTCACTTGAGCTCATTTTCTCCTACATAAGAAACTTTAAAGCAGGAAAAGATGAGAGTTGTCTCTGGGTCTCCAGGAGAAAAAGATTCCAGGGCAATGGAAGGTGGTATTAACTAGGTAACTAGATAGTGAATGTATCTTTTAAAAGGATGAAAGAATCAAATTTTAATTTTCTTTAAATTTTTATCTTTAGATGAAATTTAAAAAAAAAGATTCTTTTGAGAGACGCAGAGAATGCCAGCGGACAAACTAGCCTCGCCAGGAGTAGCTTCTGTGCGAGTGTGCGTTAATCATTTCTTTCAAACCTAAACAGACATCCTTAACAACTCACACACTGGGGATCATCTGAGTTCTATTTAGCAGAGCCTCTCGCACCACTGCCCCAGGCAAAATAAACAGACAGGAAGAAAGAAGCTCTTGTTCGCTGATAGGAAGTGTATATGCTGCAGAAAAATCCTCACCAAGTGCAGGTCGACCTAAAACAGGGCACAGGATGCGTGCATGCGGAGCGGCGCCCTGACAGGGCGAGCTGGGGCGTGCCTTATGTAAGCAGGTTAGATCGAGTGGTTTCATCAGATGACAGGACAAATGTCCACACAGGAGAAGCTCCCCTGGGCCCCTTTGACCGAAGGTTAGAAGACCCTCCGCGAAATCTCCTAGGCTGTGCCACTGGCCTAAGCCTACTGAGTTGTCCCCAACTACCCCGTACTGGGTTTGTGCCACTCGGCTGTGAGGACAGGGTCAGAGCGGGGAGAACTGTGTAAGTGGTACCAAGAGACAAGAGAGGGGCATAAATTTCTCAAATTACCATAATTACACAGGTGTGGAAATTACCCAACCCTTTGTCACTGTCGCAGGAAGGCTTCCTACTCTGTGCATGGGTCTGCCTGGGTCCAGGGTGTCTGTGGCAGGAAGGCATCCTACTCTGTGCATGGGTCTGCCTGGGTCCAGGGTGTCTGTGGCTCTCTCCGCCCCATCCATGCTGTTCTACTATGGCTGGGCAGCATAAGGGAGGGAGGGAGGGAAAACGGGCAAGTTGGTTAATGGGGCGGGGAAGGGGGCAGCACAGAAATGAATGGTGTTCTTTCTTGTGACCTCCTGCGTTCTAATCCTCTATTGCTCACCCTGTCACAGGTCCTGGTGGGACCCAGCAGGTGCCCCTGTGACTAACAGGCTACTCATTAAAAAAAAAAAAAAAAAAAAGGTGAAAAAGTGGCACAGTCTAACCTGCTGGCTGCCAGCAGTCAGACCCAGACAGAAAGCTCAAAATGAACTTCCCAGGCTCAGAAGAAGCCACATGTCCCAAAGGGACTGAAATTTTTCAAAATCCTCCTTGACTTGGAGCCATAACCATACTGTGTCGTTTCTGTGTTCATCCGGGGCTGCAAGTGATGGGCCAGGCTCATCTCTCGAGTACTTAGCATACTCAGTGTCTGGGCTAAAATACAGGCTCTGAGGGTGCAGGCCCCAGATAAATCCATATTTCATAAATAGGGAACCAGGAATCAGTCTCTCAGTCTGTGTGTGTCTAAGTGTCACGCACATGCGTGTGTACATCACACTGGGCATCTTCCTCTCTCACTGGGACCTGGGGCTGGCCTTTCAGGCAAGGCTGGCTGGGGTCTAGGCCCCAGGGATCTGTCTCCCCAGCGCTGGATTACAGGCCTGGCTTTCTGCACAGCTGGAGGTGAAACTCAGGTTCTCCTGCTTTTATGACAAACTCTACCACCTGAACTGTCTCCCTGGTCCTGTTCTACCATATTTATGAACCACTCCAAGTCCAGAGCTGAGGCCACAATGCCAGGACCCAAGCCTGGGAATTTTGGCTCCAGAATTTAGACTCTTAACCACAAGGAGAATATACAGAAATCATTAGGAGGAAGCTTTTTTTAAAAAATGGTATCAAGATATGGTGTCGTCATATGCATCCTCCATGGTACTCATTTCACCCCACCCCCCATTGCATTCTTCCTGTCTTGGACTTTCCTTGCCAGCACAGCACCACAAGCTAAAAACAGATTGGAGCCAAGAGGTCTTTTCAGTCATGTAAATTGTTCTCATCCTCATCCATTAAGGGAAGAGGATGAGGCTAGCCCTCACCCCTTAAGGGGCTGGTAAGGAATGCCTGACATTAGATGAGGAACATTGAAAAGGAACAGACTTTTTCTAGCCCTCGTCTCCTGAAAACACAGTAATAAGTGCCTGACCAAAACAGAGTCCTCACTATTTACACATTCAGGGGCCAGGTATGTAGCAGGCACCGTACCCTTGTTTTGGTCCCCAGCACCAAGTAAACAGATGGGGCTATCACAAACCACAAGTAAATTTGCAAATACAGAACTCATCTATTAACTTCCATATCAAAGCCACATCCTGCTCTTGGGGGGATCAGCACAGGCAGAGCGGCAGAGCAGGAGCCCAGTGACTGAGGGACATTGTAACTGCACCTGCCCTTCCCCTCCACACACACTTGGTAAATAAGTTATTTTTTAAATTTTTGTGTATTGTGTCATAATTTGACTATTTAAAATGGTCCAAACCATAGAACTAATGTTCAGTTTAGTGTTTCCAACCATGAGGAAGCTGATATGCCCTGGGGACAAACATGTACGAGACCCTTTGTTTAGGCATGAGTCCCAGGCTGTCACGCGTGGGCTCAAGCACACATCAACAGCACGCAGTCATCAGATGTCTTTAAACACGTGGAAAACAAGGTTATGTACTGACTGAATGACCAGAGGTTCTCGGGAGACTGAGCCTGGAGCAGTGGTTCAGGATTTCCCAACTTAAGTATTTTCAATAACGTTGTTAAAACAATAACAAGAGCATTAAGAACGCATCATGAGCAAGACTTTTCTTGTAAAAAGTCACCTGTGTGGTGTACAGGTAGCTGTGAAGAAGATACAGACAGACACTGATGGGCGGTGGCCAGGCTCCCAGGACCTCTGTGCAGAGGGTGGTGCCCACTGCCCTCTGGGTGTCCTGTTCACAGCTTGGAAACCTTTGGCCAAGATCAACCAGAAGTGCAGAGCTGAACTGTCTCATCCTCTCTCGTTCTGTGTCCCTGTGTGAGAGTTCCCAGCCTGACCACAGGCTAAGCCACAGCCCAGATGTGACCACTCCTTTCACTGTTCACTGACTGAACCACATGTTAGCGCACGCGCCTCTCACGGTGAGTCCAGAGAAGAGCAAAGTCCACCCTGGATGCGGGAGGCACCACTTCCTGGGATCCCAAACTCAAAGTAAAAGTAAACCGACTCCCAGCATTCTCCCTGCTGCAGACAGCTGGACCCCCTGTCTCATGCTTCTGCCACTGTCTCCCAACCATGCTAGAATGTAACTCCTCCATCAGTAACTGTGTTGTTTGGTTTTACCTCAACTTGACACAAGCTAGAGTCATTTTGAGAGAAGAACCCTTCAATGAGAAAAACCTCCCACCAGACTGGCCTGCGGGCAAACCTGGGCTGCATCTTCCCACCAGACTGGCCTGCGGGCAAACCTGGGCTGCATCTTCCCACCAGACTGGCCTGCGGGCAAACCTGGGCTGCATCTTCCCACCAGACTGGCCTGCGGGCAAACCTGGGCTGCATCTTCCCACCAGACTGGCCTGCGGGCAAACCTGGGCTGCATCTTCCCAACAGACTGGCCTGTGGGCAAACTTGGGCTGCATCTTCCTGTTTAATGATTGATGGGGGACAGTCCAGCTCAGTGTGGAAGGAGCCATCCCTGGACTGGTGGCCCTGGGTGCTATAAGAAAGCAAGCCATGAGAGCAAGCCAATAGGCAGCACCCCTCCATGGTCTCTGCATCAGCTCCTGCGTCCAGGTTCCTGCCCTGGCGTCCCTCGGTGATGAACTTCCAAGCTGTAAGAGAAACCCTGTAGCGGTGACTCGCGCACTAGTTGAGGCCAGCAGGCCATCCTCCACGCCCTCCCCCAGGCCCACATGCCCTCTTCCAGGCCAGCACGCCCTCCTCCAGCCACAGCCTCATATACACATCACTTTCTCAGGCTGAGCCACAGATTCTCAAAGTCTAATGGCATCCCAGCATCAAAACCAAGGCCGACTTGACTCTCCCCCATTACCCAGGTGACCCTCGACAGCCTCAAGGGAAATCAGCTCACGCTGGCATGTGGTTGCCCCTCTGAGAAAGTGTTTCCAGGCCTAAGGAGGTGTCAGATCATCCAACCTTATTTTATAAGGCATTTACGTCCAGCAAGAAAAACCGCCTGCAGCGTAAGAAAACACACTGAGACTAAACCCAGGGCTCAAAATGAAAAGCCACTGTTTTCAACCCTAGGGAAAGTGCAGTCAACCAAGCCATGATCCTGGGATCCTGCCACATGTAGCCCACAAGGGGCCCTAAAGTCCAACAGAGGCACTCTGTTTCTCCTGTGCCCTGAGGTTGGAGGACGATGCAAACAGTGGCCAGGGCCGGACATGGCTACCCCAGGCTGAACTAACACTCCCCTGGGGCATCCCTCGTTAACCACCATTCACAAAAGCACTGCTTTGGAGCTCTCTGGTGTGCATTCTTGTTCCTTTGAAAACAACAACAAAAACTTCCAAAACATCAAATGGCAGAGTGATTTGCTGTCTAACTTGTGGAGTCTCTCAGATCAGCTTGTGAGTCTGTGTGAAAAGGCAGGCATCTGCTACCAATTTGTGACAATAAAAAGAAAGTCAATGCTGAACACTCATGTAAATATTTCCTCCTATGCCAGGTTCCACCAGCCCGTACGTGTCTTACTCACTTCCTTGTATTCAGTCTTGACTCTTCTTTTCCTGCTCTAAAGAGCTAAAGTTCAGCATTTTGAATGTTGCACCTTTTCACTGAGCTATGCAGGCTAAATTCTTTCTCTGTGTAAAGGCCTGCAGGATAGCTGGAATGAGATTGACCATTCCTGATGCTTCCAATTTACCTGGCCCCCATGAAACACGTATGTCTGAAGAAAGGGGTCGATTTGTAAACTGTGGCCTCCTTATCCTGCACGAAGGCAGCTCCCCGTCATCAAACACCACACTGTGGAGTGACAAGTGTATATCCTTAAGACAGTGTTAAGAATGTGTTGTTCACCTAGGTCCTAAAGCAGAGTCCAAAACTCATTTAGATAAATTATTACCTTTATCAAATGGTAACAGTGCAGAGGGAGAAAGCATGGCTTCTGGGGTCAGATGGGACCCAAGCCTGCTGGTTCAATTCTCCCGTTGATATGATGACTTTGGCCCCCATAAAATCTGCAGAGAATCCAGAGGGAATTTTTATAACAGCTCAGACATAGTGAGGATTACAGTCCATGTACCTCATGGAGGCCATGGTCGTAGGGTTTGGGCTTCAAACTCACTACAGCACCAAGTTCTGGCCACATCTGTGGGGGTCTCTGTGGTCTTAACAGGCTACAGAGAGATGAGCCTTAGGAGACAGGAAAGCAGGTTGGCTCAACACAACTCAGGAGCTGGTGCAGGTTCAAACTCCAGGAGTCTGATCCCAAGTGGTGTATTTTGGGCGTATTTAAGCACAGCACCATTTGGTGAAAACTACTCTGTGATGATTAACTCAATCCCGCATGAACAACAAAGCATCCATAAATCTCCTTAAGGAACAAAGTAAGATAACTACAGATCAGATGTGATACCCAGAAACTCTGTAAAGTCCATAAAGAATGGGTTCTATAGACTAAGAGAAACAAATTGTCGATAAGGGATGGGGTGGGGATTCGGTGCTGGAAAAGTCACTAGCCACATATGCAGGGCAAAGGGCACCAGGCTAGTGATCGTGTCTAGATTCTCCTAGACTTCTGGGCAGACAATGGGTATTGCATTCCTGCCCTTGAAGGGACAGAGCCCTGTGTGCTCAACATTCCAGAACACTCCAGTGCTTCTCTGTGAGTACAAAGACCTCTGTGCCTCCTACACCTGCCCTGAAGGGCGCTGCTAGGGAACATATGCAGAGAATTACTGCGCTAAGCCAGCCAAAGATTTGAGCAAAAACGTCAACATCAGAGTAGAGTCGAGATTCTACCCCCATCTCCCAGTCAAACCCCACAGCTCAGGCACCAAGCCATCACCTTTATCCTAACTTTGGTTTGGTAACTGATTTTGTTGTAATTCAGATCTGGGATGTCCCTCAAGGGTCATGGTGTTAAATGCCTGTGCCTTGGTTACCTTTGGCCTTTGGCTCCTCTGGGAGCATGCGCTCCTCTCGTCTGCTGGACACGAACTGCACAGTTCTATGCAATCATTTCTCTCACTAACAGTTTGCCTACGTGTGGCCCAAAAGATTATGGCCTGAAACTTCCCAAACGCTGAGTCGACCTCCCCAAGGAGGTCGAGGTCATCTCAGCTATTAGAGTGACAGAAAGCTTCTGTCTGTCCTGCAGGCAGAGGAGAAAGGCTGGTACATCCACATGAGAACCGACTCCCAGCTCTGACTACAGTTCTTAGTTCTGAAGACGAAAGTTTAAACTCAAGGTGGGTAGGGCTGACTCCCCTGGAACTCTAGGGAGATGTGTGCCCTCCGGCTCCCAGTGTTGCTAGCATTCCTTAACGTTCTCTGACCGTGCTAGACCAACCTGTCTGTCTGTCTTCTGGTTCTGTGTGCTCACAAGGCCTTAGGAAGTCACCATTTGGAGCTACCCTGGTTCAGTGCAAGCTTATCTGAAGTAATTACAGTTACAGCCTCTTTTCTGCTAGGTCTCAAGCCCAGCAACAGCTAACTGAGGTGCCTATGTAACAAAACAAGTGGACCTGGGGCCAGGTTCTCCCAGCATCCCTCAGTCCATACCTGTTACAGGGTGTGGCTGGCACCCCCCACACTCTGAACTCTCCAGTCCAGGACTGGGGTCCTCCCACCAGCTGCCCTTCCTTATACAGTTCAGTCGCTTGGTTACCTAATCCTTTTGTCTACCTTTTACTTGCTTGGCTTCTCAGCCCAGGTCGCTTCTCAGTCTGGGGCTCCTCTCTTGCTCTCCCCTCCCCTCTCTCCTCTCGTGGTCCTGTTTAGTCTGCAGCCATGTTCAGCCTGGACCCTTCCCTCTGCCTGCCGTCTTCCTCACTGCTACTGTAAAATCCTCTTCATTCATAAGAGCAGCCGCATCCCCCTTTTGTTTTAGTTCTTCATCCCAAGAGGTTCCACTCTGCAGCTCCCAGTGGGCACAGGGAGGGGACACTGTTCACCTGCATACACCCTGCAAGAGCAAAACCTAGGTGCCACAGAAGCAGGTGACTGTTGTGGGCTCTTCCTGGAGCGTCTGTCTGTCTACTCCAGACAAAAGGACAATCCCACCCAGTCAAGCCAGACTCTTATTTGGGTGACTTACAGGAGGCATGGATGACTCATGCGTGCATCTCTGAAAAGCTCAGAAGTGAGACTCACTCTCCCTAAGGAAACATCCAATGGGTGGCAATGCCAGGTGCCCACCATGGTATGCCATATGTTCTGCAGGTCCAACTCACAGGTCAGTCATCTCCAAGACAGTCACTGGCTCCCCCTCAGCCCATGACAACTCACACAGGCTGTCTCACTGGGGTCTATAGTGATATTTTATTTCAGTTTTAATAAATAAAGCTTTCCTGAATATCAGAAGGGCAAAGCTATGCCACTAGAGGTCAGACCGTGGTAACACACACCTTTAATCCCAGGATTTGGGAGACAGAGGCAGAGGGATCTCTGGGAGTTCAAGGCCACCCTGGGCTGAAACAAATCCAGGTGGTGGCTCAGTACTAATCCCAGTACTAGGGAGTCACTCCTTTAATCCCAGCTCTGGAGGGATATAAAATGGGAGGAGAGAGGCTGAGTCTGTTTAGTTGGCTTCGTCTGTGGTCGCCCAGCCTTGGTAGAGGTAAGGCTTCTCTAGTGACTTGACTGCCTTGCTTTTCTGGTTTTCAGGTTGAACCCCAATATCTGACTCTGGGTTTTTACTGTTCATGATCCAGGAGTCCTGCACTCCAGTTAATCTTACCCTCCTAAATACTGTGTTTCCTGAGCCCATGTGTAGCTGGCACAGAATTGAATGCAATGCAGAATCAGTGCAGGAGGGAGCAGGAGGCTGCATGCAATCTCAGTAAAGGGTCTGATGCCCTTCTCCCAGCTCCTCTATGAGACAAAGGTAATAGACCCAACCTGTGAGGGTGTCACTGGGCACTCTCACGGGGTACTCACACTGGGTACTCACTCTCACTAGGTACTCTCTCTCACTGGGTACTCACTCACACTGGGTACTCACTCACACTGGGTACTCTCTCTCACTGGGTACTCTCACTGGGTACTCTCACTGGGTACTCACACTGGGTACTCTGAGTACTCACACTGGGTACTCTCTCACACTGGGTACTCTCACTGGGTACTCTCACTGGGTACTCTCACTGGGTACTCACGGCTGCTCTGATTTCAACGGCTGCCCAGCTCGGGCCCAGAAGGCAGTATTTCAGAGAACAAAAGAAGTGTCGTGTGTTAGGAACAGTCATGTGTCTCTGCACTACCACTACATTCAATCCTCCCCTTTCCCTGAACCCCTCCATCCTCTCTCCTGACCTCCTTAGGGAGACATTTCCAGAGCCTGCTTCAATCTCCTGAACCCTAAAGTGGGAAAGGTAGGTGAAAAACTGAAATTCTGGACATGCCCAAAAGCATTTTCCTGAAGGACAACTCCGACACCAAAAGGGAGAAACAGTTTTCCTGTGGGCTCCATTCCACTGGTGGCCCCAACTTCTGCCACCCGGAGCCCAGCTGCCAGGGCACTGACCCCCCCTCAGAACTGGTGGCCCCGACTTCTGCCACCCGGAGCCCAGCTGCCCTGGCACAGCGATTCTGCTTCTCTTCTAGAACAAGAATTGGGCCCCATTAAATAAGCCAACTGTGTCTGATCAGACACCTGGGCAAAATTGATCCTAAAACTGCTGCCGTCCCAACGATAAACGGACTATACCTAGAAGCCTCAACAAAGTCCTCAGTGTTTGGCTGAGGTGCACAAGGGGAGGTAGGGGACCTGTGAAGAGGAACTTACAACAGGAATCAGCCGAGTCCCTGAATAGCAATGGACTCGATGCCATGCATCACAGCCGCACTGGTCTGTTCATTCCCAAAGAACTCTCCTACCGGAGCGGGTAAGCCACTTAGAGCCTGCAAGCTGAATAAACAGCACCTGACCACAGGGAAGAAGTCTCCAAAGGGAGTGAGGAATCTCCCTGGCTTGCCCTGAGAGCGCCCAGCAGGGGTGAGAGAGATCCTCCTGGCATGGCATCTCCTGACTGTGCCTTACACGCACAGGCAAGAAGGGCTATGGTACCTCACCTCACCGCTCCCCGTGCTGAGTCAGCAATGGCAAATAGGCTGCACTGGGTCTTGCTGTCTTGGAGATGCAGGGGCACGGTTTCCCATATAGGCTGGTCTTACTACCAGTTATGAAATAATAAAACTGCAGGGACTAAGTCATTCCAGTACCTTAACCCTGCACTACCTTCCCAGGCCTGACCCAGCTTCTCAGTTGCTTCCTGGTGAAAAGCATGGGGTAGTTAGCGGGGTTCAGCTAGCTGGACTCCCCAGCCCAGTCACCTCTGTGATAATTTGTCAACAGGGCCAACGTCATGGAAACACTGGTTTCCACATACCTCTGGTGTGTCTATCAAGGAGTTCCTTGGGGTAAACTGAAAAGGAAGCCTACCCTGAATGCGGGCAACTCCATCCCACACTGAATAAAAAGGAAGAAGGGAGAGGGCTGAATGTCTGCATTCATCTCTTTCTGATTCCGGCTGCAGAAGCGACGTGACCAGCCACCTCGCTGTCTGCCATGAGGGACCGCATCCCTTTGGACTGTTATCTGAAATAATCCGTCTTCAAGTTCTTCTTGATAGATAATCACTTGCAGCAACAGGAAACCAATACGTTCTACAAGGCAGAAATCACAGCCCCAATCTACAGATGAGTGGCCACACTGAGGCACAGGGAACGTGAGTGGTGGTGGGGTTTGCTAAGTAGCAGAGGTGTGGGACCTCACGGCTGGTCCTTCCCTTCTCAGTCCATTCTCCCACTGTGATGGCAAAGCCAGGGAGAGGCAGAAGAGAAGGCAGAGGTGCCAGGCTCATTCCCTATGGGAGAAGCTATCCTTCTTGGGTTCTTAGGAAATTTTTTTATCACTCCTTCCAACCCAGGGTGCTGCCGGCCTGCCCAGGAGGTTAGCACCACACTTGACGGGCAGGATGCAGTCCCAAACCTTGGCTAACTTCAGGTCCAGCCTAAAGCTCTCTATGGAGACTTGGGACAGGATGGAGGGGCCGAGCTGCAGTGCTCGGCAGACCCCTTTGGGTTTGTTAAGTGATATGACTTAAGGGGTAAGATCTGGATTTTTAAATCTCCCAGAATTGGAAAACAGATTTTACAGTGTTCTTGGTGGCTTTCTAGCCTGTGCTGCCCCTGCCACCTCGGAAGGCCTTGATGGGAAAAACCTATAGACGCCCTTTGTGAGCTGTGAGCTCCAAACAAGTCAAATATACAATACCCGCTGAACACAGCAAAAGCCACAACCACCTTGCGCGTCTGTCACCTCTCTTCTCTCTCTTCTTCACCGCACATCCTACAGCAAACTGCTTTCGACTAGGGAGAACTGGCTTCGGCATGAGAGCTCAGTCACCCTGAGAAAAGATTAACTTTGCCAATCTTCTATCCTGCATAGTGCCAGCCTTCCTCAGACTACAAAGTAGACATTTTGGTTATTAATAATTGGGTCAATGAGGAAAGTGTTTTAAAATAAAAGCCAGTGTTCTAGGCAGACAGATCTTTGGTCCTTGCAAATATTCTAGACCCTTGCTGTCTTTTTTTTCTTAACTCTGTCATGAACTCCATCTCCATAAAGTACACAGAGTCCTTCAACTCAAGAGTGAGACCGAGTGCCTCACGCACTCACATAACACTGCAATGCTCCAAGCGCTAAGGCTTTCTAAGCGTTCATCCCTGTGGCTAAACATGCAGCACTAAGCCTCAGGGCACCAATGACAACCTTGTTCCATGTGAACTAGTGTGCGATTATCCAAACTACTCACACAAACAGTAGGGCTGAGAAACCCCAATCAATGCTGTGTTCCTGGAAGTCTCTGAAAGCCAACCAAAATCAAAACCACAGCACTGCAGTTGGTAAATGAAAACTCAGCAGTGAGCTCATGATTCCCACACAGTGTCAAGTGCTGGGCACAGGATTCTAGCTGCAATATCTAAAAAGATTTCATGGGCTTTAAAATATATTTTAATTTTTAAGTTAGGTGTACACATATTGGGGGGATGTAGATACCCAAAGAGGCCAGAGAGGGTCTCAGAGGAGTGGTCCTGAAGTTAAGGTAGCTGTGGATGGACCGGTTGTTGAGGTCCAACTCAGGTTCTCTGCAGGAGCAGTGTGTGCTCTCAACCACTGAGACATCTCTACAGCCCTGAAAGATTCATTTTAAATTTACATAGACCAAACTCTTCTGATTGGTTTGCCTTTTGTTTCCTTTCATGGTGCTGGGGACTCAAATGTGGGGCTTCCTGTACGCTAGGCAAACACGCTGCCAACTGATACAACCACAGCCCTTGTATTGGGAAGTAGAAAATATGACAGTCACCCTGGGGACACTCACATCACCTTCTGTGGCAGATTCTTTCTTCCCTGAAGCATTTTTGAGGCAGGGTCTTACTATATAGTGCAGGCTGGTCTTGAACCCACATTGGTCCTCCTGCCTCCATCTTGTGTGTGGTAGCAGGCGTGAGCCACCACATCCATCTATCCAGCAGATTCTTCAGAAACTGGTTTTCCATGCATTTCTCTTGATGTGGACACTGGCACAGCCTCCAGAGGGAAAATTCATGGGTAGGCCTCAGGGCACACCAGCTCCCAGGAAGCCAGGACCAGCTGGCAGTCTGGTGAACTCTTGTGGTGTTACCAATCCTGTCCCAGGAGTTCAGACCTCACCATCAGCTCTGTCAATACCTCTGCTAGGCCAACCCAGCCCCACCCATAACTAAGGGATTTTCAGAACATGCTGCACTGGAAGGCGGTGAGAGCCTTGTCCCTGTTTCTCACCTGCTGGAGGAGGGCAGGTAGGAGGTACAGGCCACACAGGCAGCCTCAGCTAAGGTTGGGATGGGTCCTTCAGGTTGCAGGACAGAGTGGGAGATGGTTAAGTTCCCTGCTTTACCAAACAAGCTGGGGCAGGATTGAAGGCCTGGGGATTGGGGGGAGATGGTCTTGGGAGAAAAGGATGAACTTGCACTTGGAAGAGGCTTAGTTGAGCCATCCAGTGCATGGGGGTGGGGACGGGAGGGCAGCAACCAGTGGCCAGCCAAGGCCACTTTGTAAGAAATAGGAAGAATAAGACTGGTGGGGGCTTAGATGTGGTCTCAGGCGAGTGTCCCACCCAGGGAGAAGGAATGACGGCCAAAAGAAGAAAGGGGTCCTCTCGAAGAACACATGTCATCTAGAGGGGAGCATGGTGGGCAGAAAGGGGCACTGAGAGCCCGCCAGGTCACAGGTGCCATGATTTTGCTACATCAAGCCAAGGAATAATAGCTGAAGCTTCTGTTGGTCACCTAGTCTCTGTCACAACTCCTTGATTCTGTCATCCTAGCACAGAGAGCCAAAAACAACACAGATGTGAGGGTGTGGCTGTTTCCAGGAAATCGACATGTAAAAGACCAGTGGACCACACCTTGCTGACCCCTGGCTGAGACCTGCAGGACACGAGGGCAAAGGCTCCTTAATGGAGGCAGTGTGGTCAGCTAGGGAAGGCAGCAGGGATGGAAAGGGGACAGAGCCACCTGAGGAGGGGATCCCAACTAGGTACCCAATTTCACTACTGTGGTCAGAGAGTCCTGCTTGCCCTGGCCCACAGAGTTCCTCCTTAGATGACACAGAGCTAAGAATCTAAACAAAGACGTCAGGGTGGGCAACAATCTTTGAGGTCATCAAGTCAGCTTCTGTGGGCTAAAGTTGACGAAAGAAAGTGTAACACAGGTGTGCAGGCACCAGCAGATTCCGAAGGCCTTAAAACCGTGTCCCACTTAGGGACTGAGGAACCTCAGGCAAATTACTTAACCTCTCTACACCTTAAAACAGGGTTGATACACTGTCTCAGGATTGCCATAAACAGGACTCACCGGATCCTCATGACTTGCTACGTGTGTGTTAAATAATAATACTGTGTCTAAGGTCTTGCTCTAGGAGGGTGAAAAGTATTCAGGATCTGTGGGAAAGAGCTTACCTACCATCCCTCACTGTGCTAAATCGTGTGTCTACCTGGGCCACTCAACACAGAGAGGGGCCCAGTTTTATGTTTATACCTCCTGTGTTCAGCACTGTGGGGCTGTGTGATTGAGTCTAGCCACAGCCAGTTTTTGTTGAATCATACGTGATGCAGGATGTCAAGACCGGGTACTAGAGTTTCTTCTACACACCTGACTGATAAACAAAGTTCCCAAGGTCGCCCTCTGCCTGCTGCATGACCTTGGACTCCTGCCGGACACTTGGCTGTGGCTGCAATCCACATCTATCTACAAAAGCACTTTATAAATGGGCCCACTTCCTTGATGAGGGAGGGGTGCTGGATGGGAATGGTCACCCAGGGAGGCCAAGGCTTAGGTGGCCTCCTGGTGTCTGAAGTTCAATGTCACCCTCCAGTTTCCCAGGTGGCACAGCGGAGGAGGTACCTGTCTACAACGTCAGTAGACAGGAGTTGGGGGGGGGTAGAAATTTAAGTCCATCCTTGTGGCAAAGCAAGTCTGAAGTTGGTATGGGTTTCTTGAGACTGCTCACTACTCTCAAAAAATAAACAAAAGTCTACCCTACACCGAAGGGATCCCCGCCACTCACTCGGTGGCTCCCTCAGTCATCCCTGCATGTTTCCCAAGCATAAACAAACTCACCACCGCTTTGCATCTAGTTCCATAGTTAAATTATCCTACACCCCCAAGACAGACACGCCCTTGCCCTTCACAGCCCACAGGCTGTAGACTACAAGCCCTGGACAAGCAGGCTCACTTATCCTAAACCTTTACTACCGTGAGGAAACAGACCAAGAGCCCAGAACTCTCCAAGCTGGTCCTGGGTCAGGTCAGCAGCTCTCACTGTTCCCCCTTACTTGGAATGCTCATTGTCACTGGCCACTCCTCCTCACCTCAACTCCCCAGGGAGGGGACTCTGGGCCAGCTGCTGGGTGAGCAAGGCAGAGTGGCTTTCACACCTTTCCTGGAGAGCAAACACCAGGCTTCCCATTTGTTCAGCCTCCCCAGCTCACACACACAGCAGACTTTGTCACTATAGAAACACTGTGGCGGCCGGCCTGGGCCTGCGATGGCCCTGACATGGCCAAGACCATATGTTAATGTTCCTTAGCTCATTGGAAGCTCAGGAAGGCTAGTCAGTCTTTGGAAAGCACCTGCCTGGAGCCTGGCTCTGCCAAGGCCATAGCTATGGATTCTGGAACTCGTGTTGCTGGAAACACAGCGCAGAGGTAACCTGGGTTTGCTGACAGCTGAGGGCATCAGCCACAAAGTAAGGAGGTGACAGAGTTAGAGGAAATGACCATGTCCCTCCCGGGCTCTGGCTCTCAATCCCGCATGGTTTGCATCTTTCTTCACGCTAGAATCTCAGAGAGCACAGTGTACAGCGGCAGGAACCAACTTCCCATACTGATGTGAGGGACAGCACAGAAGGAGAGGCAGAAAGCCTGGGTTCTTCCCTGAAGGGTGGCATGACCCAAGCCAGTCACCTTGGAGCTCAGGCCTGCGGTTCAGGAGTTGTCAGACCTGGACAGTGCCCCCCTCCACAGCGGCTTCTCCTTTATCCCCAGGCACGTTAGTTGGTCAGAAAGGACAACTAGCTTTTGTTTCAGGCAATAAATAACCCAGGCTGGCCTTGATCCTCCTGTATTGGGATCCTGAGAGCCAGTATTACTGACAAAAGCTACCCTGCTTGACTGGACCGCCTGCTTTTTAAGAGCAGATCTCCAGGGCATGTTAGCTGCACTGGCACGTGACAGCCCTGGCCCTAGAGCACACTTAACATTCAGTAAATCTTAGCATTCAGAAAGGTAAGTACAGCCAAGGCATTTGCAAGGGCCGAGACACAGGCCAAAGAGCTCAAGAGGAAAGTTGCCGATTCACCTGCCAGGGTCACACAACATTCCAACCCAGGACATAGGTCCTCCATCATATGGCTCCTTCCCTTGCCCAGGGTCACACAGCTATCATGGCACCAGCTTTCCAACCCAGGACATGGGTCCTCCATCATGACTCCTTCCACCACAGACGTTGTTCTTCATGGGACGCAGTGATCATTACATGCAGAGCTAACTCAGGTGTTCTAAAGGCCAAGACCTGTGCTATTTTTAAACAGTACAGTTTAAACAGTGCCTCTGGCTGGCACTCATGCCTGAGCCCCATGCTGCAGCCCTCTGGCTGGCACTCACGCCTGAGCTCCACTCTGCAGCCCCCTGGCTGGCATTCATGCCTGAGCCCCACGCTACACACCATTCAGCAGTTTCCAAGGTTCTCTGAAGCCAGCTGTGGCCTTGGATGTTTTTAAAATAAAATATGTTTTAAAGCCTTAAAATACATTTCCAAAAATCTGCTCTCTTTGTCTATTAACACCTTGCCCATGTGGGGCTCAGCAGTGTGTATAGTTAAACTGCAGCTCAGAAACCTCAGAGCTGCACAGAGATCCTTTCACAAGGGCTGGGCAGGATTCTGGGAGCCCTGCAAACACAAGGGAGCCTAGGAAGTGGTAACAAAGTTGGAGGATGAAACAGAAAAAAACAAAATATCAGACCATCAGAAGAGGGCTACAGAATCACAGGAACAACTGGCCTGCTATGCCCCAGACAACTGTTACAGTCAGGATGGGCCTACTGTGTGCAAGACAAGGATAAGGCTGAGGGGCAGAAAGGAAGGGGCCATGTATGGATGGCAAAATCCCAGGTTCCTCTCCAGTCCCAAGCCCGGTCCACGGCCAAGGTCCTCTCAGTGGCTGGGCCAGTCTTCAATCTCTCTGACCCTGAAGTCTCCCTGTCTGCAAAAGAATTCAACACAGGGCAGTTGTGGGGGGGGGGGTCAAATACCTTTGATGTCCAGTTTCTGTGTACAGTGGTGGTGACCACTGCTTGGATTCATGGCTACTGAGCTTGCACCCTAAGCTCCGACCAGAGAAATGCTCCTCCCACCGCAGTTCCAACTGGGACAGCAAGGCGATTCACTCTAATTGGTTTTATGAGTCCAGATGAGCCCGGGCTATAGCGGAGTGGTGGAAGGCTTCTCTGGCTTGCCTAAGGAGCTGGGTTCCGCCCCCGTCCCTCAAGAGTGCAGAGGGAAGAAACCAGACGCAGTTTTAAGAGTCCAGGCCTTGAAGTTGTGATTTTTATATATCCTTGACAACCTCAATACTGAAGAGCTTCAACTCACTAGAAAGAGAGGACTTGAGCCCACTATGGCAGCTCTGATGAACCACCTGGGGACATAGTGAAAACACACAGAGCTCTCCATAAGTCTAAGGGTCCAGAGTTCACAATCAGAAAAAAAACAAGGCTCCATAGACTTTCTTACAGAGCTAGGAAAGAATCCACAGAAAGTCCGCATTGATTGGCAGCTCACCTCCCAGGAGATTTTGTAAAACAGTGTATGGAGAGAGCCCATTGGCTACTGGGCTTCAGAAAGCCAATACACCAGGAAGGCAAGGAGCAGCAGAGGGCTGGCCATGCGGGGCCACAGGCGAGCCAGAGCAAGCATGAGCAGGTGAAAGTCCTCTTGAGGGGCCATAAAAGTGACACACCTCGGAAAAGGTCTCCATGGCCACAGTGACCTTCCTCAAAACACCTCAGCCTTCCCTCTGCCCCCTCCCCCAATTAAGAACTGCCAAAATCAGGTTGCTAAATACAGGCTATTCAGAAATAGTTTTGTCAAGTATGACTGTCAGGCAGACACATCTTTGAGACTAACAAATGCTGAGGTGTGTTTGGACAGAAGAGATCTTAGCCAGGTGGTGGCAGTGCACATCTTTAATCCCAGAGGCAGGTGGATCTGTGAGTTCAAGGTCAGCCTGGTCTACAGAGTGAGTTCCAGGACAGCCAGAGCTAAATAGAGGCATCCTGTTTAGAAAAACAAAAATAAACTAAACTAGGCACCCTAAAGTTTTCCAGGGCTAGGATTAGCGAGGGAGCTCAGGGTGCCCTTTGTGTTCCACACCTCTGGAAGTTTCCTGGAGGAAGTGTGGAGGGCAATCCCATTTCCTGCTGCGGTCAGCAGTCTGCCCTCCAGGCCACACGCTGGTTTAGCACTATATCTGTCAGAACCCCTACGAGGCTTAGCTCAGACTCCAGAGTCACTAAGAGCCAGGGTGTGACAGTTCTGCCAGCCTAGAGCTGCCCATCCACTCATGGGCTTCCAGAAGATGCATGCTCTGACAAGAAATGCCAGGGCAGGACTGCCACTTGTACCCGGAATCACTCATTCATTGATGCAATCAGGAGGCTGCCTCCCTGACCCCACCCCCCGTGCCTAAGGCCCCTGTGCACTGAAAGGATCAGACCCAACAGCAGCCTGGTCTGGCTATAGCACTGGGAAGCCAGCAAACTTCTGCGTGCGCCCAGCTGCTTCTTCTCTCATTCCATTAAGCAAGGAAGTTTTCCAACAGCCGTCACCTTCTTATTCAGGCCATAGCAAGTCTGAGCCCTCGCTGAAGCGTCCAGGAGAGCATGGGCAAAAGAGATGCCCACAGAACGTTGGCAAGGGCCTAGCCCTTAACGGAAACAGAGGCTCTGGTTCCCTAAGCTTCTGCTAGTTAACTAAGTCGATGGGATGATTGCTTAGGAAGCGTTTATTTGCTAGGAAGGACTCATGCTGCAAGCCTGCAGAATTCCACCTGCAGTCTCACTATCCCACGCGGAACCAAAGCCAACTGCCCCAACATACAGCAATGGACTACAACTATTTCTCCACTGAGCAGACTTCACGGTTTTGCTAAGATGTCACAGACCCGCAAATAACTCAAACAAGCATATAGCAAGCTTCTAACTCTCGCCAGTTTTTCTCTGAATGTAAGTCTAAGGGCATATTTCCTTTCTGCCCCCGACACCATAGGCCTGGACCAAGGAAATGCCAGAAAAAAACTTTCCACTTCTTAGAAAAACAAAAGGAAAACACGATTTCCCGGGCTCCACAAAGTTTTCCAATGGGTTCCCACGTGTCTGCTACTAGTTGGGGCTCCGGAGCGCCGCCCAGTCCCGGCCCCACCCACTGCACCCGGCCTGCTCGCCCGGAGCTGGGGACGCGCCTCCGGGTCTGGACCGGTTTTCAGGAAGCTTGCACCGGGAGGCTTGAGAGCAGCTTTTTAACTGCTTCTTCCAACTCCTTGGCCAAAGCAGGGGCGTGGTGCGCCTGCTCTGCTAGTGCCGAGTTCATGCACACGTGTGACCACATACTCCCTGGGCCTCTTCCCCTTTTCACATGCCCTAGTAGTTCGGGATTCCAGCCAGGAGCCCGGGATCTAGTCAGGCGCGGGAGGGTGGCAGCGACCCCGGTGGGGTTCCTGTCGTAAGGACACCACAAAGTTGGCCGCGCCTGGTATCCAGAATACTCACCGGGACCTCTGCAGCTGCTCCAAGGCGCCCTGGCCTGGCTGCTCCAAGGCGCAGTAATTTTGCGAGTTCTGCCTGGAGAAGGCGATGGGCAGGATTCCCTGAGTGAACGAGTTGAGGCGGCCCCGACTGCCGCTCGCACTCCCGGGGGTCCCAGAGCCCAAGAAGCTGGCCAGAGGCACCTGCACGTTGATGAAGGCATCGTCCTCCTCCAATTCCTCCTGTTCGACGCCCCCCGGACCGTCGGGCAGCAGCAGTTGAGCACCCGTGACAGCTGGGGCGGAACGGGGAGGCAGCGATTCCCCCGACGGCCGGGGGACAAGGGACGGAGGCAGCGGACAAGGGCTGGAACCGGAGACCGCGGTCCACGGCGCGACCGCGGTACCCGGTGCAGAGAACGCGTTGCAGCCGGCGGCCAGCAGGCTGATCCTAGCTCTCGCTCCCGGTTTGGTCGCGCCGCCCTCCTCGCCGCCGCCCCACTCGTCGTCCTGCAGCAGCGGCCGTCCATCCAGAGAAATGTTGGTGAGGAAGGACAGGGCAGCCTGGCGGCGCCGCGGGTCCACGCGCGACTTACGGAGAGGCTCGGATTTAGCGGTGGCCGGAGGCGGCGGCGGCGCCTGCACCCCGCTGGTGGCCGCCGCGTCCGTGCCGCGGCGGTTGCTGCTGTTGCTGCTGCTGCTGCAGGCGGCCGTGCCCGCGGTGGCAGTCGCCGCCGCCATTGTGTCCGTCTGCGGCGTCAGTTCCGCGGTGCCCGAGAAGCGAGTGGCGGGTGCCTAGTGCTAAGCGGCGGCCGCGAGCCTCGGCGACCCGGGCTGGGCAGGGCGCGGGGCGCGGGCGGTGTGCGAGGCGGCGGCCCTGCCCTCCCGCGGGCGGGCCATGCTCGGTTCTGGGCGCTCGGGCGCCGCTAGGACTCACGCGCTCCTGGTTCGCCCTCCACGCCCGGGACCCACGCGCACTGGCGGGCCCTGCGCGCCGCGCGATCGCGTGTTCCCGGGCCCGGCCGGCCGTATTTATAGGTGCGCGCGCCCCGCGCTCGTGCTCCGAAGCGCTCTTTGCAATAACACAGTATCACGTGTGGGGAATGAGACCTGGGAGGAAAACAAAGCCGCAGGCGGAGTCCGCAGCAGCGGGAGGCGACCGTGCGAGAGGAGGGAGAGGAGGTGAAAGAGGAGGAGGAAGGCAGAGCCCGGCGCGTGGCAGGGCGGGGGCTCGCCCGGCCGGTCCTATTCCTGGGGCGCGCGGAAGCCAGGTGCTGGAGGCGAGCACGTCACCTCGGTACGCTCGGGCGGAGAATCGCGGTGTCCACAGAGCCCAGTGAGCCACAGCCCAGGCTTGTGCTCCCAGAAGAGTTACGGGGAGATCACCTGGAGCCTTTGCACCGCGACCTAGTAACCGAATCTAGCGTTACCCATGGGCCTGGACACACCGGTCCTTGTTAACAGTTACGTGGGAGGGCACACTTTTCTACGTGGACATTCCCACCGAAAGTGTCGCTAACCACTGGGATGTGCCCCCACTCTTTCGCAGACCCAGGGGGTGGCTGCCAAGATTAAGGATGAATAAAGGCATCTAGCTGCCCAGGTTTGTGAACACCTTCTATGTGAGCCAGCTGTTTTACTTACACACCCCGGGTGCTCTTAGCAAAAGACAGCAGGATTTTCATTTGGTCCCTGAAAATGTATTGCCTTTTCTTTGAAGATCTGGGTGGCCTAAAATAATCTTGCAGTTATGTTCCTGTCGCCACCTTTAAATGTTTGCTACTGTAATCTCTTTACTCATCTGTAAACGGGGACAGATACGGGCAGTTATTCCCATTTATCTCATAAACATCCGTTTGGCTCCTGGTTATATGTCCCAGAAAAATGGGTTCCTCCCTAAGGACACTGTGACTTTGGACCCACCCCACAACAAGTGGTTTTAGGACTTGCAACTGTGGGACTACCCAGGGGCTTCCCAAAACGTCCACCCAGTTTTCTAAGCCAAAACTAAACACAGTAGGGAGCAACTGTCTTCCTGAATTAGGCTCTGCGACACCTAAGAAGCCTTGCTACGCTTCTCTGCGGGAGAAGCAAAGTGTTTAAGGTGAGCGGATTAATTTAATTAGAGGTTTAAATTTAGCCTTAGAGCTAATGGGTAACTCTACATTGAAATTCCACTCTATTTCAGCAGAGTAAATTAAGTAGCGGAGAGCAAACATACACGACTCGGAGAAGTGCAGCCAACCTATACTCGGAGATAGGTGAGTTTGAGTTACACCGACCCGGGACAAGCAGGTCAGGTGGCTGTTTGCATGAACAATTGTTCATATGTAATTCTGAGCCATATTTAGGCCTGATTATAAAAAAGTAGAGATGTTGTCTACTGCTAACTCACAACAGTTAAAGTCTAGCCACCAAGTCTGGATTTTATCAGGTTTTTAATTACTTTAACTACCTTGAAACTTCAAGTCACTTTATTACAATTGACTTAATTTACCTGATCACTGACCTAGCTTTTCTGGAAAGCAATGTTAAATGAGACTTCTGCCCCTGTAAAAGAAAAAAAGTTGCACTATCTTATAACAAAAAATGATAAGTTTTAAATAAAAAGGAGGGGGACTCACTAACAATCTCATTGTCTATGAAAATATTTTAATATTTTTATTATTTTTGTTTTGAATATTTTTAGTTTTATCTTATTAAGACAGATTTTATTTTTATTCTGTCCTGGGAATATTTTCAAACAAAAGGGAAAGCAGACTGCTTGTGCCTTGGGAGTTTGCACGTTGTGTGGTGATGTCTTTCCACACCACTGTAATGGCTCATGGTGCTCAATTTGATGGAGCACTTATAAGTTACTAAACTCCTGTGTTTGTAAGGTTGTTGGCCCCATTACTAACATCAAGAATGCAACAGTAACAATCTTTCAGTCTTTCAACTATGAAATATAACTACCTATATCTATCTATATTTATTTATTGCCTTTGGGGGTTGCACTCATTTTTGGCGAACACTCCCCCGCTCTCTTCTTGCTTCTAGATTTTAGACAGAGTCTCTGGAGTCTAGGGTGTCACTGGAGGCAGGCCTTGAACTTCTGAACCTCCTGCCTCAGCTTCCAGACAGCTCATCACAGGCCTCTCACGCAGCACCACAGACGATCCTGCAACAGTAGCATGTTTTAGTTTCAAGAGCTTCTAGTGTGGATGGCATGCCCCATTTTAAGGCCTTCTGTCCAGAGATGTAATTGCCTCCTGAAATTCTTGCTGGGTACTAATACCTTTTCAGCAATCCGTTTACCTGACCATTTAATGTAACTGCTTATTTTAAGTTTCAAGTAGGAAAACTGATTTCAAATGTTTATTAAAAGCATCAAACAGGAACCAGTGTCTGTTTAGTTTCCATGTCTCTGTGGTCGCCTAGTGGGGTCCTGAGATATGGTTTATTGTTCCCCACTGTGTGTCAGCCAGAGTGCACTCGACCACCCAGAGGTGGTGGTGAAGGGGCATTGTTGCTCATGATGGCTGGGCCAGCACACAGGCCCCATTGGCTCCCAGAGGCGAGCATGTTTCTGCTCCCTCTACTGGTAAGGCTGTCTTATAGGCAGAGTCAGTCTCCTGTTTCATCCTTGAGAGTCAACTAGAGTGGAAACCCAAGCTGTGGAGTAGGAGATCTGGGTTCCCAGAGGAGTCATGCAACCTCTCTAAACTCCTCTATGGTTGCTCTAGTTTCCAGGGGACGCTGCACAGGAAGAGTCTGCTCATCCCCGATGCACGTCAAATGCCAGGCCTTGTCAACACTGCCCAAATCCTCGTAGGTCCTGAGCTATTTCAGATTCATTCATCTTTAACTATTAGTTGTTTGATCATTTATTGAGCAACTTCTGTGTGTGTGGTGCCGTGTGAGACAAAGCAATAAAAGAAGTGTGGCTTGTATGCACTTGTACCCTTGATGTTAAAACAGCAGACAACACGAGCTCAGGGCTATATTTAAAGAAATGTTCTAAGCCTGCTGATTGTCAAACGAGCAATGGGTTATTAGAACGGGAAAATGGAGCTTTTAGGGGTGGGGGGAGATTTGAGACAGGGTTTCTCTGTGTAGCCCTGGCTGTACTAGAGCTTGCTCCCTTGACCAGGCTAGCCTTGAAGTTATAGAGTTCCACCTGCTTCTGACTCCTAAGTGCTGGAATTAAACCCACCACCACCACCACTCAGTTTTGGAAAGGGAGTTTTTAATTTGAAGTGAGACCGGTTTGGGGAGGCATTAAGCAAGGTCAGAATCTGAGCTGCCCTAAAAAGTTACTATGGTCTAGACCCCACCGGTCCATGTGATAAAGGGCTGTCCCTCAAGGAGGCATGGTTAGGAGCTGGGTTGGGTTTTTGGAAGGCCAGCATTGCTGCAAGGAAGTTAGGTCGTTGAGTGCATGTCTTTGGAAGGTTGTGGGGTTCTGATGCCTTCTGCCGGTCATTTAGCACCCCAACCTTGAGGTAGGGTTTTGCTTACCTCATATCCACCTCATTATGTTGCTTCATGGATTAAAAGCTTTTGGTGCAATCATTTATGACAGAAAGCTTCAAAATGGTGAACTAAAACAAACCTGTGTGTGCCTATGTGTGTGCATGCATGTGTGCCTGTGTCTGTGTGTGTGACAGTACACATACAGAAATCAGAGCACAATCCTAGCAAGTTGCTTTTCTCATTCCACCATGTGGCCTTTGGCATTAAATTCAAATTATCAGTCTCGGCAGCTAGAGCTACCTCTCTCAAACCTTTTCTCTGTAAGCTCAAGTATTTGTTAGAGAAATAGGTAACCAACTGCACAATTTTGTGTTTAAATTCCTTATGTACTGTGGCCATATAGGATTAGAAAGTGAAATGCAATTCTCCCCTCAGCCCACCCTCATTTTCACTTTCATATTTCCTCTTCATATTTAGGTTTCAAGTCTGGAAGCTCACTTTGCCTCCTTGGACCCAGATGCATGCACTGTTTAGATCAACAAATTCAGTACCTGGGCTTTTATTAAAGAAAAAAAAAAGAGGCAGGGGGAGAGCCTACATAAAATTGCTGGCCCTTAGAAATAATACAGTGAACCAGTGAGTCTGAAAATTGGCAGAGAAATGGTAGTGGACATGACTCAGAAGTTGACAAAGGAGAAATAAGTCTGTAGAGTGAGAAACATCCAGGCTCCGGTGCCAATTCAGACAGGTCTCCAGCATGGGTAAGCTCTCGGCTCTGTGTCTCAGTGTTCTGGTATGTCAAGGTGAGGTTGGCAGCATTTTACCTTGCAGCCTTGGGAGCATTGCTGGTAATGTGAGTTATATAACCAGCACCAGGCTGTCTGGCACTCAGTTAGGTATTTTTAGAAAGATTCAGCCTATAGGAGCTCATAGGAAGGCCAGGATGCTTTGGGTCCTAGTGTTTGTAGTTTCCCTCGTGCAGGCAGGATCAGAGGAGACCCTGGCCATCGGCTCCAGTTCAGATCAGGTTATTTTATATGTGTTCCACCAAAACAGAGGCTGACCCCACTGCTGGGGCACACAGCAGAATAGTGTATCTAAAATCGAGGCCTTTTTTCCTGTGACCAGTGAAATGCCCTAGGCCAAGGTCCCAGGCTGAGAAGTTGACCTTGCTTGAATATGTGTCATCTCTGTTGACTTGAGAGAATGGGGACGGAAGGGAAGATCGGGACATGTCCACTGACTCCCCGTTGGTATCTTGTCATGAATATCTTCATTTCTTTCCTTGGTTTTCCCTGGGACTTCTGGGATATGATACAACATTTGATTAAAATGAGAAGTTAAGGGACAGTAAATGAAAAACTAAGTTGCTGGGTAATCACAGCCCTAGAAAGCAGCTGATGAAATGTGACTTGTAACTCTCATCCCTGTATTTTCTAAACGCCAGTCCCGTGCCAGGTTCTCCTCTAGATTCTGTGACTTCTAGGGAAGGTGGGAAGTGGGCCTCTCTGTAGCTTCCAGTGGAGAAAGTCGCTGTCCGCACTGTGATGCCTTCGGTACTGAAGACAAAGGGATGAAGAAAGCAGGGGAGCAGAAAGCCCCGTGCCAGCCTCTGGCATAGCTCCTAGAACAGCGCTTTTCAGCCTCTGCACCCAGGCCACTCTTCAGCACAGGGCTTCTGTTTTTGGTTTTCAAGACAAGGATTCTTTGTGTAGCCCTGGCTGTCCTGGAACTGGCTCTGTAGACCAGGCTGGCCTTGAACTCAGACCTTTTTATGAACTCAGTAACTGCGTGCACCACCACGCCTAGAACAGGCCAGGGCCTCTTAAACCCTTCCACTTCACAACAACTTTGCCAAAGACATTTTTGTGTGACCACAGCACATAGGTATATAAAATATCTACCCAAAACATTTGCTGGTCATGAATTTTGTTTAAAACAGTTTTGATACTCATGTAAATTTGCCATTTATTATAAATGAATTCAAATTTGCACACTAACGATGTATTTAAAGCTGAACATTGACTGACATTTGACACTGAAGGATGCAAAGCCTCTTGCGATTTTCAGAGTTGATCCATCAGTGCTGAGGACACCGCTTCAAAGATACTCAGCACAAAACAACAGACGCACACCGGTTAAGAGCACTTGTTGCTCTTGTGAGAACCCAGGTCTGGTCTCCAGCAACCAGTTGGTGGCTTACAATCATCCTTAATGCCAATTCCAGAAAATTCAATGTCATATACGTAAGATAAATAAATCCTTATTCTTTTTAATGACAGAAGTATCTTCAGGGCCATTTCAGAAACTGTTGAATATTCTGTCTTAATCCCAAGCCAAAAGTCTTTTAATGATTGTAATTGTTGTCAATTTGACTGGATTTAAAATCACGGAGGAGACACGACTCTGCACAGCCTGCGAGGGTTTCTGGAGTGCTATAGAAGGATGTGGGCAGCACCAGCCATGCCCTGAACGCCGTTCCATCACTACCTGCTTGCAGATGCCCGTGACCAGCCCCTTGTGCCGCTGCTGCCAGGACCACTGTGGTGTCCTGCACGCGCTCCAGTCCTTTCTTTAAGGTTATTTCATCAGATATTTTGTGAGCCCAGTGACAAAATAATTAATATGATTTTCTAAGAAACTCATCAGAAACTCAAACGATTTTTTAAACCAAATATTCTAACAGTACAATCGGAAGACACACTGATTTGATACTATTATGCCGAGGAGTACCAGTATGAAAATATTTAAAGTCTTTGACTCTCATAATTAAAATGTTTTATTTCTAGAAGAGCAGAAAACTTCGGATGTACAATAAAAACACTTTAACACATCTGGGTTTGGAACCACCTTTTCTTCTCAGTAGTCAGGAGAGGCAGAGCTAGGAAGATCTCTGTGACTGGGGGCCAACTTGGTCTTCATAGAGACCCTGTGTAAGAAACCAAGAGAAAGCCGGGCAGTGGTCTCAAAAAACCAAAAAAAAAATAGAAAAAAGAAAAGAAAAGAAAGAAACCAAGAGAAAAAGAAAAGAAAAGGCAAAATCACTGTAATGCCTAACATACAGGTCTCAAACCTTCAAATCTGAGCTGTCCTGGCAGTGGTGAGTAGTGTTGCTGGTGAGAAGGCATGCGTGGCAGAAAGTGTGTGTGTTCTGTGTTCAGAAGCAAGGCCTCAGTGAAGTCACGAGCAATGCAACAGTGCCAACTCTGCTAGAAATATCTCCAATCTGTTATATGTTTGATTTTTTAAATTTTTGGTCATTGACCATTTAGAAACCCTTTACTACTGATGAATTTTTTTGCAATCTCCATGTTCAGTTACTTGGCCCAGAGTTAAGAAGCAAGGGTCTAGGACACCATGAGTATCTCCCTACTTCCTCCCATGGTTTTGACCTCCGAGTCTCTGCTTCCTGTCTAAGAAGCCATCATTTCCTCATCAGTGGCGCCAGCAACCTCCAACACTGTTCAAGCACAGGCTTGAATGGGAGCACTGTTGTTAGACACCTGGTGCCTGTGGAGACAAGAAGACCTTGTTGTGGGGTAATCTTTTTGTACACTGTGAAAATGTGTCTTCTAAGGCGCCTTCTGATTGTTTAATAAAGAGCTGAACAGCCGATAGCTAGGCAGGAGAGGATAGTCAGGACTTCCGGGGAGAGAGAACTCTGGGAAGAAGAGAGGTAGCATTTGCTAGTGAGACCCACAGGGAGTTGGATGTACAATATGGAGGGAAGATAATGAAGACGTGGCAGAACTTAGATTAATATAAACAGGTTCATTTAAGTTCTAAGAGCTAGTTAGGAACAAGCCTAAAATAAGGCCAGCACTTAATAGTATGTCTCCGTGTCATTATTGGGATCTGGCATTTCGAAGAAAGTCCAGCTACACAGTACGTTACTGCATTCCCCGTCAAGGACTGTGCACAGCCTTGTGGGTTTTACGACTTGTATGCAAAGCTGAGAAAACTAGCCAGCGGGTTTACCTGCCTGAAGGAACAAACAGCTCCATAACTGCAGGACTGGTTTGTGAGGAGCCGTACTTTATGCCAGGAATGGGGGTCAGTGCCTCACGCACCTGAGAGCAGTTGTGGGCAGCCCTTCCTCTCCTCGGCCTCGTTAAAGGACGATAACAACAGTGCAGGAACATTTAGTCTTTAGTTTTCCTCCGATTCTTTCCTGGGTATAGCTCAACAAGTTGCAGAAGGCAGAGGGACACCCAAGACCACCCTACTTCAGTCAGTAGTTTCTCCTCCCATCTTCCTTAGCTCATGGCCCCTGGGCTTCTCCTCAAGTATAATAATTTGCTATGATGCTCACAGAAATCAGAGAATACTCATGTCTACCAGCTCATTAAATAGGATGTTATCAAGGATCCCTTGAGCAGCCAAGTGAAGAGGTACCAGGTGACAGAAAGGGCCTTCACGGAAGTGGTGCATACCATCCTAGCACAGTGTGGATGTGTCAACCACCCTGGGAGGCTGTGGAGGATTGATCAGACATGCATGCTGGATTAACTCTGGCCCTCTCCCCAGAGGAAAGGGTTGAGCCTGAAAGCTCCAAGCTTCTAATCATGGCTTTATCTTTTTGGTGACCAGCTCCCATACTGCAGCTGTGCAGGAGCCAAGGGTCACCTCAGTGCTGCAAAGTGTTCTACCACGCAGACGATTTTATAGAATGTGGGCGCTCTGAGTCAAGACTCGGCTCGAAGACCAGTATTAGAATAAAGTGTGTTACTAGGCACTTGTTAATCAGAGATTTATGGGGATGGGGATCTCTGTGCCAAGGACCAGGACCAGAAACCAAATGTGTGCTTCTTAGTGTAACACACTGCCTCAGGCATTGATTGCCATGGAAGAAACCTGGCAGAAAGGCAGAAAACCTGTTAGAAGAACTGCTTCAGATGCTTTTGTGAGGAGGTCTCAATCGGGTACTGTTCATTCCCTCTGTGATCAAGATGCAGAGTTTAAATGATATTTTGATTGACATAAGAAAACCCACAATTTTCTTTCTTCTATACCATTGCACTTAATGTATAGCAGAGGAAAACTAGCTTTCTTTTCTTTGACGTTTTACTGGGACAAATAAAGAGCCAGCTAACAGACAATAAGAAACCACTTTTTGTGGAATTACAGCTTGTAAACACAATGGCCTCTGTGTATGCATGGACCTCTAGACAGACACAGACACACACATATGCACACAACATAAGCACACACATACACACATATGCACACCCACATACGCCCTAGCACAAACATGGCAAGGCGCGAGTCAAGGCTGGCCCCAGGTCTCCGTGTCCTCCAACACAGCCAGTCCCTTCTGTATTTGCACATCCAAGTGGGACTGAGGTGGCCGAATTCTGTGGGAGGAGTTGCCAGTGTGCCTGCTGCTGGGATGTGGACGATGGTGTTGCTCCACCCATGATGATGGTGGTCCCTGGGAGTACTCTGCTGTTGAATCACACTTCCAGGGAGAGGCAGCTCACAAAGGCAAGAAGCAGATGGCTGGCCATCATTACTTGAGTGGGGAAACTCATGTTATTGGGGAAGTATAGATCAGAGTGACCTCTCTGAGGAGCCATTTGGCCATTGACTGTTGTGAATGACTGTTGAGCCGGTGGTGTGTTCCTGGACTCTCAGCACCTGTAGACTTAGACAGGAGGATTGCTATTAGTTCAAGGGCGATCTGGCTACATGATGAGATTCAAAACAAAATGAAAATAAAATTAAATATAAGAAAATGTTCAAGACTGAGCACGTGGGTTTTGGTAGGAACAAGGTTAACTTCCACTCTTGCTGTGGTGTGAATATGACTTGACCTCACTGGAACTCATGTTGGAGTTTAATATCATTGTGTGCCACTGAGGATTGAACTTAGTTGTATTCCTGAGAGAATGTTGAGCACTGAAGACACTCCACTTGGAATTTGTTTTCTTCTTGGCAAGGAACTGCCCATGCATCGAGCACTGACAAAATGCACAATGTCTGGACAGAACAAGCAGGATACAAGAAAAAAAAGACTGTCAAAAAGACTTGCCAAGACAGGGTAAGACGGTTTTGAAAATTTTCAGCTTCTGAAGATGGTCTGTCAGTTACTCTAGGCCTTAGCCAAAGTTGGTTGTTCCAACGTTACAAATGATACTTTGGGTGATTGCCCAGGTAGCCAGTTGTCTCTGTCGTTTGTTGCACATTTTGGAAGTTACTTATGATACACTTCCTGCTTACCTAGGAATACTATATCCTTCTGGAGTCTTTGATGGAGTTGAAGAATAAATAGTTATAGTTTTCCTTATATTTGGTAAAATATAAAGTAGATATAAATATTGTAACTGTAATTCTTGCTTGATACCTGTCTTGCTATATGTAATTTTACTATGTTAAAGTTAAAACCTTCCTTTTTGTTTAAACAGAAAGGGGGAAATGGTGTGGGAAGTTCTTCTGTCTATGTGTTTCTTTTATTGGTTAATGAGAAGCTATTTTGGCTAGTGGTTTAGAAGAATAGAGCTAGGTGGGAAAATCTAAACTGAGTGCTGGAAGAAAGAAGGGCAGAGTCAGGAAGATGCCATGCAGCCCCCAGCGGAGAAAGACGCAAGCTGCCAGCCAGAACCTTGCTGATAGGCCACGAGCCTCGTGGTAAAATATAAAATAATAGAAATGGGTTAACCAAAGATATAAGAGTTAGCTAGCAATACACTTAAGTGATTGGCCAAGCAGTGATTTAATTAATACAGTTTCTGAGTGATTATTTTGTGGTCTGGGCAATTGGGAATGAACAAGCAGCCTCCTACTACAGTAGTGTTTAAAGGTGGAGGCTTGGGGCAGGAAAGTTCTCAACAGTTAAGAGCACTGGCTACTCTCTCAGAGGATCTAACTTCGATTGCCAATCCAACACAGAGGCTCACAACAAACTATACCTCCAATTCCTGGGGCCCTAATGTCCCCAGCCTTTGTTGGCAAAAGGTGCACAGGCACTCATGTAGGTAAAATGCCCATGCACACAAAATGTGAACTATGTTTTATAAATTATTGAATCTTGAAAGATTACTAGGACGAAATAAGGTCATCATGGTGAGGCCCCAAGAGTAAATCAGGTTTATAAGAAGGACAAGGCAAGTAGAGGCTCGAACGCACCTGCTTCTTGCCCTGTAGTGTGATTACCTGTGCTGCTTCAAAGCTACCAGCAAGAAGGCCATCAGCAGATGCAGCCCCTTGACCTTGGCACACAGCCAGGAGCCAAACAAACATCTCCATTACTCACGCAGCCTGAGGTGTGACGGTATCAGCCAGCATGCTCGCACAGTGTGTGTGTGTGTGGAGAGCATTTCTCCGCTTTTGTCATGTGTGGGGTGGAAATGACAATATCTCCTTCAGAACACTGCTTGAAGGTCCAGGGCATTGGCAAAGAACTTTTGAGGAGAAATGGAGTCATGGCTATAGTTCTCAAATGTGTAGAGAAAAAGGGTCAAAGATTTATGCAAACAAATAACCATGCTAACACTGTTTAAGGAAATAAACTTGAAAAAATGACTACATATGAAATACTGAGAAGCTAAGTCCATGGGCACTTACTTAACCCAGAGACACTGTACGTCTATGAAGAAGTCTGCATGAATCGTTCCCATTATTGTGAAAATGATTTTGAAATAATGCTAACCAAACAAAACAGGGTAGAAACTAGATCAATTATAATACCTCGATTTTGTTTAAAATGAGTGAGATTGTTTAAACAACAAGATGTGTCTCAGGATATAGAACCAGAAGGTCAAACCACTAACTAGTAGAGATGGCCACTTTCATTTGTTTCCTTTTGCTTATATAAATAGAAATAAGTACATGGTCAAAGGATATTTTAAACAAGAAGTGACAAGCTTGTTGAAAACCATATTGGAAGAGCACCCATTTGGCCACATGAAGAAGGGATTGAAGAGAAACCAGAAGAAACAGGAGGGTACATATTCATTCTTAATTCAATGCCTGCTCTGTAACCACATTCTGCTGCACAAAGAACCCGGGCTCTGAGAAGTTAAGCAAGCAGAGGGAGCAAGGGCAGACCAGCTTTGATGTTTTCATATATGCAATTTCTTTCCTTCAACCTCAGCCTGCTTTTTTTCTCTCTATGAGATGAAGTCAAAGATCTACAAAGCTAAGAGTGGTGATGCCCCTCAGGTCACACGGATGACAGCCAGAAAGGCAGCTGGTATTATCTTAGGAGAATTGTATCGGGGGCTATGGCCATGACTCCTAGGAGCCAAACCATCCCCATGGGGAGAGTCACATGTGAACAAGGCCCAGTTTACCTGTGAGACAAGGACATTTCAGGACGCAGAGGCACAAGGGCAGCAGCATGATGGCAGCTCAGGCCCAAGGCAGTAAAACCTGGACTTGGCAATGAGAATGGAAAAGAAGGGTCAAGGGTCAGCGACATTATGAGGAAAATCTGGCTTCAAGATCAACCTGGGGAGCAGCAGTTACTCCCCAGAGAATGAAGGACAGATTTGAAGGTGAAAGACTGGCGCATTTGGCATTAGTTCATTTCCTACCTTCACAGAAGGCTTCCTGTGATAATTCACCATTTTACCCATCTCCATCCTCTTGAAGGAGAAGTAGGCTTTGGGTTTTACTGTCATGATCCTCCAGCATGGTCATGTGTCCTCAAACCAAGGCCAGTTAAGGACATTGGCTTCTGGAGACTCCTGCCCTCAACAGACCTCACATAGTTCTCTATCTTAGGTTGCTCTTTCTACTTCTGTGTTACTAGTGATCAACCAGGATCTAAAATATTAAAATTTATCTGACTCTTTCAAGATAGAGCAGTTGTGTTCACATAAATCTTGTTATCAAACACTGCTCCAATGGTTCGGCTTTATTATTGGTGTTCATCTCTTACTGTGATAAATGTATAAGCTGACATTGTCATAGGGATGTGTGGGTAGGGTTTACTATCATCTGCTTCAGGGACTCACTGCAAGGTTTAGGATGCACCCTTTGGGTAAGGGGATAGGTGGTCTGTGAATTTACTTTGTGAATCAAAGTAGAACCAGCATCCTAATACTTTTCTTTCAATGCTGGAAACCAAACTCGGCCCTCACACATAGCTAATCGACAGTCGCAGCTCTTTTAGAAATTTTTGTTTTGGTGAGTCTGGGGAGATAGTGGAGTTAGTCAAGTGCTTGGCATATATGCATGAAGACCTAAGTTCATTCCCTGGAACCCATATTTAAAGACAAAGCAAAACAAAGCAGGCATAGCTTTTATAATCTGGGTGCTTGGCAAATGAGAAAGACTGATCCCTGGGCCTGAGTGGCCAGCAACATTAAGCTGCCTGGCAAGCTCCAGGCCAGTAGGAAGCCTTGTCTAACAGAACAAAATAAAACAAAAACAAAAGAATCAGAGGGGAGTGGGCAGTGTGGTGGTTCATCCTTTAAACCGGCACAGAGGCGGAGAGGTAGGGACAATCAGCCTGGAATATATAAAGAATTATGGGCCAAGCATTGAGATTCTATCTCAAATGAACAAAACAAACCAAAACAGAAAACCAAAGAATATTAGAGTCAATAGCATCAAAGAGAACTTCATCTGGTCTACACACACATGCACACACACACACATGCATGTACAATACACATATGCATGCATGTACAATACACATATGCATGTATGTACACACACACACTTTATTTTGATACAGAGTCTTACTAATAGCATAGGATAGCCTTGAACTTGTGGTCCCTTTGCTTTGCTTCTGAGTAGCAGGGATGATGTCATCTGTCCCGCCCGGTCTTGTCCCATTCCCCTCCATGGTGTGCCCAGGAGAAGTTATTGAAAACATTCCAAGGATGCAGGAGGGCTAGAAGAGCACAGAGGGAGACACAGCCTGGTGAACTCGGGCAGAGGTGAGCAGGAGCTCGAGGAGGCTGTCCTGGGCCTGCCTCCCGCTCTCTCTGCACTCCTCATGCCTCTGGTCCACTGGACAAGATGTGATGCCCTGACCAACTCCCAATTTCATGATTTCTAAAGAACGGCCACTCTAAGCTTCCACTGCAGACTTATGATTGGCAGGGCGAGGGGAGTAAGCATGGACTGGCCAGTCGAGTTGAGAAGTAGGCGGATGGTCTTGGAACAGAGCATATTCCAGCAAAGAGATGTGGACATGGAGTATATAAATCAACAGGGATCTCTCACCAAGGCTATAGCTGAGTCTAGACCTACTTTCCTCCATGCAAAGTGGAGATAAATATCTGCATTGCAAAGGACTGCTATGGTCATCAGAGCACAGGTAAGGGGTTGATGAGATGGCGTGGTGGGTTTGGTACCCAGGAACCACACCAGTCATTTCATGACACACAGGTAGTAGACACACAGAGACACACACAGAGACACATACACAAACACACACATGCACAAACAGACACAGACACATACACATTAATGCCAGAATATTTTTAATTGTCTCAGGTACGGGAGTAGCGCTTCTAAGTATAACATTAAAACCCTGAGCATGAAAACAAAAGGCAATTCCACTACAAAGTAGTCACAAATGCCGCAAATGACAATGTGGAGGGAAAATAAAAGACAAACACTAGAGGGAAATATTTGCTACTCATATCACAAAAAGTATATTTCTCCCCATTTTTTTCCAGGCTGGGAAGTTGGCCTAGGACTTTAGTAGACAGGCACTTTAACACTGAGATATACTTCTAGCCCTCTGGTCTCAAGATTACTACTATGAGAAATTCAAAACATTGATAAGAAAAAGCCAGCAAATACCTCTAAATGCCTCTTCACCACAAACAGATGCCCGACTTGTGATAACAGGAAAACAAGACTCATGAGCACCAGATATTGCAGCACTCAGATTGGCAGACGGCAGGCAGTTTGAGCGCACTAGCATCCGCTGTGATCATCTGACATGGGGAAGGGCACTGGATTGGAACAGCGTGGAAGGTCGATTTGGTGCCTGGATGACATGGTCTGTCTTGTGAGTTTTTTAGGGTCATACCAGCAGATGCACTACCAGCATGGGTAGAGATGAAAGACATCAAGGGTCTTATTAGTTGGGCTCTTGTTTAGAGTATTAGACTAAGCTGGCTATGTGTTAGTGTTCGGCCATGCAGGGCCAGTTAAATGCTGGCCCATCCATACAATGAAAGAGCTGGATTGTTAAACTGGGCAGGTGTCTTAAAGATGAGCAAGGTTTGTCAATAAATCAGCGGAGGAGGGCAAAGATAATGGTCACTGTGAAGGCCAGCTTGTCTACATCTGGAATTAGCTAAAACTCATAGCTGGGCGCACCTGTGAGGAATTGTTTACTTAATTAAATCACTTGAAGCGGTGAAGTGGGGAGAGGCACTTCTAATCCAGCTCTCCGAGGTGGGAAGAGCCAGCTTTAATCCAGGCCACACCATCTGCTGGCAGCCCAGATAAAAGACGTGGAAGAAGGAAGTGTGTTCTCTGCCTGCCTGCTTTCCTTCTCGACAGTAAATCCATTCCTTCACTGGCATTAGCGTTTACTTCCTTGGGATTCTGGTGTATACTGAAGACAGCTGAGACATCCAGCCCTATGGACTGAACAACCACTGGGATCTTGGACCTTCTGTTGGTAGACAGCCATTCTTGGACTAACCGAACCGCAGCCTATGAGCCATTCAAATAAATCCCACATGGTGTGTGTGTGTGTGATATCTGTCTATATATATTCTATAAGGTCTGTTGGTTCTAGACTTTCCTAATGCTGCAACCCTTTAATACAGTTCCTCATGTTGTGGTGACCCCCCAGCCATAAAATTATTTCCATCACTACTTCATAACTGTAATCTTGCTACTATTATGAATAGTAACGTAAATGTCTATGTTTTCCAATGATTTTAGTTCGACCCCCCAAAGGGTTTGTGATCCTATTTATGACAACACAATGTCAACACTCCTCACTCATCTACAAAGCCTTTTGTGAGCACAGGGAGTCTAGACTGCTCATTCCTGTTGGGTACCACTGAGCTTCAAGAAGACTGTAGGACCCAGTACACACACTGTGTAGACCCAACAGATGTGGTGCAGGTGTGGGACTTAGCATCAAGTTGTTCTGGGTACTGGGGGTCAAACACAGAGAAGCAGAAGCTTTGAGGCTGAGCTATGCTGCTAGCCCCAGTGTGAGCTGCCTGGATATGATGAACCTGTTTTCTCGGGAATCCAAGACTTGGGCCTCAACCTGAAATCCCTCTTCAGGTCTGCCAGCACAGAAGCTCAGGGTCCCGAGTTATCTGCCTGTCTCTGTAAGGTCTGTGGTCTTGGGCTCTGCTTCGCAGGGCAGCAGAGTAGCTGCCAGTGTAGCAGGATACAGGTCACATGGTGCCCTGCTGATCGCCAGAAGCATCACTATCCACAGCAGCTAGAAGCTGGAGGTGCCCACATGCCCGCCCTATGATGCACAAACAGAACAGGGTATGTACACACACTGGGATATATTCATCCTCTGAAAGGAAAGACTTCCTGATGTGTGCTGAAACCCGAGCGAAACCTGATCATGATGAAGGAAGCGGGCCACACATGATAAATAATACTTGATTTCACTGCACTGGGCCCTAGGACTGTCAGCAACGTAGCAAGCAGAGGTAGCAGGGCTGTGGGCAGGGAATGGGCATTAGGAGGAGTGGGAAAGTTTGAGTGAGTTCAGTGAGTAGAAGTGAGGACTACAGAGCAGTGTGGCTGGGACTTATCACTACAGAACCACTTTTTTCAGCCAAGATCCACAGGAGCCAGTGCTGGGAAGACGGCTCAGTGCTTACGGGCATTTGCTGCTCCTGCAAAGGACCTGGGCTCAGTTCCCAGCACCTACATGGCGGCTCACAACCCCCTCTAATTCCAGATTCAGGGGCTCCAGCACCACTCTGGCCTCTGTGGGCACTGCATACCTGTGGTACATATATACACACAGGCAAACGCTCGTTCACATAAAGTACAAATAAAGAAACCTTTAACAGGTATATGCCTAATTGAAAATGGCAAGGACTGTGAACTTTGTGCTTTGTATCTTTCCCCATATCTGTTTTGTAGGCTGTGCTCTGCTCTGCTGTTTGCCAGGGTGTAGAGTGGGGAAGAAACCCAGAGAAACACTTCTCCCTACATTTAAGCACCCTCACCATCCCCACATTCCCAGACTCCCAGGGAGAGTTGGTAATTGCTGTTGACAGCAATAACAGTTCATTTTCTTTTGTTTGGATTAAACAATAATTTGATTGGAAAGTACTTCCTAGTGCAGCAATTAAGGCCTAACTGGAGGCAAAGCCTAGGGCACTTACCCAGCTACTCGTTAGCTCCAGGAAATGTTTGCCCTGCAGGGCGCTCACTGTGGGTACCAACTCCAAATGGTGGGAAGAAAAAGGGAGCAATGGTAATGAAAAGTTAAAAACTGGAGTGGACAGTCGCCATAGACACGACTTCTGGTTCGCCAGGACTGTCCTGTGTCTGCAGCGGGGACACGGTGAGTGGACAGTTTTTAGCACCCACAGCTGCGCTTCCCAAGTGCCTACAATGAGTAGCTCTAGGCTCCTACGGAAAACCTCAAACCCTTGCTTGTCACGGTAATTTCCTTGGAAAGTGCCTCTAATGACAGTTCTTGCTGCTTGCTCCAGGTCAAGTCTTGTATACAGCACACAAATGACATCAAACCACAAGGTGGGGATCAGATTCTGGATGCTCCAAATTGCCATGCTGTTGGTTCAACTTTGGAGCTAAGCATTAGTGGGCAGGAAACCAGCAGCAGTAAAGGAACAGCACGACCTAGTTCTCTGTAATCCTCTGCGGGGATCAGAACCCCTCTGAGCAAGACTTCTTTATGATGATAGACGTCCCGCTGCTTACCTTAACCAGGTTGCTTAGGACAGACTTAATTGCTTTGTTGCCTGGAAATTACTACTGATGGTTTAGTTTCTTGGAGGTGAGAACATCATTACCTGGGATTCTCAGAGCGGAAGAGATTTTCTGAGATAGATTTCAATGCTCTTCAGCCACTCCTGGGGCACAGCCTGGAGTCAAGAATAGCTCAGTCAATGTTTGGAAGCTTGCAGAGTTTATTTGTTTAGAGTTGAGCAAATTCTCTGGCTCTTAAAAAAGGCAAAAATCGGTTTTCTCGAAAGAAGGTTTGGGCTGCACAGTGCGGTTCCAGGCCTGTGGCTTTGTGTGGGGGAAGAGGGGACCTGCAGGGTGTGAGGATAGGAACTTATTCTGATACCACTTCCTAAGAAACGCAAGCCAGAAGTGGTAGCCATTGCAGGAAGTGCCGCTTATTCCAGGCTCCTCGGAATGCTGTCTTCAGGCCAGCCTAGGGTTCTCCATTGCTCCCTAAGTCGCTCAGCAGCAGTGTTCTGCATCAGATGGTGCTGTCCAGAGGTGGTCTCGTGACCCGCCCTTCAGAGAATAATGTGCTTATTCCATCAAGAGAAGGGGGCTGCAATGTTGGAACTGAAATGAACCCCAAAGGTCACATATAAAAAAAAAGGCTTGATCCTCACCCTGGTGCTATTGAAAGGTGGTAGAAAATTTAAGAGGGAGTTCTCAGTGGGTGGCTTGGGGGGCATCAGAGGTGTGACCTCAAAAATATTATGAGATCCAGCTCTCTGTCTTTTCCTCTTTCGTAGCTCCACCATGAAGTGAGCCATTTCACGAAATGCCACCACATGCTATGCTAGTGTACAAGTCCAGAAGCTGTGGTCACACGCTGAAAGAGCTTGTGAGTATGTGTTTGTGTGACAGCCTTGGGAAAACAGAATTGTCTGCATCATCCAAATCATTTAACTTCTAAGAAACAAAATTGTCTGCACACCAAAAACACCACAAGCAAAATAGAAATGAAAAATAGAAGAATATGAATTCAGGCTGGAGAGATGGCTCAGGACTTAAGAGCACTGGCTACTCTTCCAAAGGTCCTGAGTTCAAGTCCCAGCAACCACATGTGACTCACAGTCATCTAGGACCTGATGCCCTCTTCTGGCCTGCAGGCATACACACAGAGCATTTGTGCGTAAAATGGAAACAAGTTGCATTCTTTTTGTTTTTTATTTTTTAATTGTTTTTATTGAGCTATATTTTTTCTACTCCTCTCCCTTCCTCTCCCCTCCCCTCCTACCCTTTGCCATAGTCCCCATGTTCCCAATTTACTCAGGAGATCTTGTTTTTCTACTTCCATGTACATTAGACCCATGTATGTCTCTGTTAGGGTCTTCTTTGTTGTCTAGGTTCTATGAAATTGTGAACTGTAGGCTGCTTTTTTTTATTTGCTTTATGTCTAAAAGCCACTTATGAATGAGTATATATGATATTTGTCTTTCTGGGTCTGGGTTACCTCACTCAATATGATGTTTTCTAGATCCATACATTTGCCCGCAAATTTCAAGATGTCATTATTTTTTTTCTGCTGTGTAGTACTCCATTGTGTAAATGTACATTTTCCTTATCCATTCTGTCGAGGAGAATTTAGGTTGTTTCCAGGCTATGGCAAATAATGCTATGAACATAGTTGAGCACATGTCCTTGTGGTACAACCGAGAATCCTCTGGGTATATACCCCAAAGTGGTATTCCTGGGTCTTGAGGAAGATGGTTTTCTAATTTTCTGAGAAGTCACCACACTGACATCCAAAGGGGCTGTACCTTTTGTTAGTTTGAGGGCCTGTAAGACAGCTGGGTTGGTGATAGTGCTCGCTGTGTCAGCCTGGTGATCGGAATTGAATGCCCGGTTCCCACAGGAGATGGAACAGAATGAACTGACTTCCAAAAGTTGTTCTCTCACCCCCATATGCAAGGCTACACTCATCATAGATCACACTCATGCATGCACATGCGCACGTGCACACACACACACACTAATAAAACAGTAATAATGTTGGGTCTGAAGAGATGCTGCAGTGGTTAGGAAAGCAGACTGCTCTTTCAGAGGCCCTGAGTTCTGTTCCCACACCGATGTTGCAGCTCACTACCACCTGTGACTGCAACTCCAAGGAATCTGACACTCTGACCTCCATGGACACCGGCATGCATACACACACAGACACATATACATACATATAATTAAAAATCACTAAAAATTTAACTGGGCAGTGGTGGCACACGCCTTTAATCCCAGCACTCAGGAGGCAGTGTATGTGAACAGTCAATAAAAATAAACACAAACCCCAAAGCTCATATGTAATCATATAGATTCATATAAAACACCAAATGGCTTAGCGTGCGGCGTGTGATGGACCTGAGGATGGCAGGCCATGGCGGCATAACCGGGGAACTGGAAACTGACGTTAACGCTACACGTCAGAAACCTTTAGAGTGGGCATGCTTTACAACCTGGCATTTCAGATTTCTGCCAAAGAGTTTGCTGCTGGTGTCTGCACAGTCTGAACACAAAGCCTCCTCATGAGGCAGTATTTTAACAGTAGAAGCTACAAACTACTGTGTAGCCATGTGGATTCGGCTAACTGAACCATAGCAGAACTCCGCAGAGATGTAGCCATTCCAGATGCCTCTAGTGGAAATAGTAACTAAAATGGCAGTGTTTCACATTTGATCATCAACAAGTCAGTTTAACACGTATGTACCTATTCCACAAACATAATTGCATATACAAGGAGGAGGGTGGTGGGTCCCAGACGGGTTGGAAGTGAATATGATTAAAATTTATCATATGGATTTCTCAAAGAATTAATAAAAATATTATGAAGAAAAGAAACTAGAATGATTTTTCACTAAAATTTTATTTAACTTCTTTTCTGTATTTTTAAATGGTCATCACGAAGATATACTTTCTATTCAGGATGTACCAGTGAGGCCACCCCTCCAGATGCCGCTCCAGCCTGTGGGTCATCCCTGTGCCGTGGGCAGGAGCGCCCATGGATTTGCTTTCCCCTTCTCATCAGATCTAGGGCAGTGCCCTGGTGAGGCGACTGACAGCTTCCTACAGCGCAGGCGAGATGGGCTGGGCGGGAGAAGCTGTGTAGAAAGGGAAACAGAGAGAATGCACTTAGCCTTTATCTAGCTCTCTGTCTTATGAGACGACAGAAAAACCATGCACCCAGGTCTGATGGGAATAGGCTCCAAAAAAGGAAAAGGTAAAGCAAAAAGACTTTCTTGATTTCTTCTATTTCTAGATATAATTCCTACACATGCCTGTAGTTTGAGGCTCACTAAAACAAGGGGGAACACATACAAAAGAAGAAGGTTTTTTGTTCTTTGAGATGGGGTTCTCTATAGTTTTGGAGCCTATCCTGGAACTTGCTCTGTAGACCAGGCTGGCCTCGAACTCACATAGATCCACCTGCCACTGCCTCCTGAGTGCTGGGTTTAAAGGTGTACACCACCACCGCTCGGCTAAGAAGTTCTTAAAAGTACTTGTCAGTACACAGGGCCAAAAGATGGGCTGTCCATACACAGTCAAGGACATTTCTGTCAATCCAAAGTGCTTTATTTCCTTCCTGTTTTACTGTTTGCTGATGGCAAAGGGTCAGGAAAGGCATTGTGGACTGACCTAGTGTTGAGGCTGTCTTTGATTCGGGGAGCTTTGAGGATACAGCTAGACTCTAGACAATGTTCCTAGGAAGGCTGCGTGTGCTCAGCTCAGAGGATGCAAAGGCATCACCCCCTCAAGTCACACCTCATGGGACCCAGGACAGGTGACAGTAAAGCCAAAGATGGCTGTAATTACCTCACAACCTTATTCAGGCTTGAAGTCTGCAGCAGTACAGAAAACAGCACACCCAGTGGCAAGCGATTGGCATCTTGCTGGGTCACTGGCACATCTTTGGGCTCTCAGGGTCCTGGTGGTGTCTGATGTGGGGTTTCCCTCTGTGTGCTGTGATTACCATTGATAAATAAAGAAACTGCTTTGGACCTATAGCAGAGGAAAACTAAACTAATTGCTGGGAGAAAAGAGGTGGAGTCAGAGAGAAGCCATGTAGCTTGCTGGAGACAGATGCTGGAAACTTTACCCGGTAAGCCACAGCCACATGGCGATACACAGATTAATGGAGATGGGTTAAATTAATATTTAAGAGTTAGCCAATAAGAAGCGAGAGCTAATGGGCCAAGCAGTGATTTAATTAATACAGTTTCTGTGTGGTTTTGGTTCTGGTCAGCCTGGATGAACAAGCGGCCTGCTGCTCCAGGTGTCAGTAACTGGGGTGAGAGCTGAGCAATGGAAGCAGAGGGCTGTAATCTCCTGGGTATTTCCATTCCTCCATCATGTGTGGACAGGCTGAACAAAGGAAAACTGTTTCTAACAACCTATTTGAAAAAAATGATTGTCTTATTTAACAAATTACCCCTAAAAATGCTAAATGTGTTGTGATAGCCCAAGGTTCTAGCTCTCTCTCTCTAGTGTCCATATCCCACAGTGCCCCAGAGATCCTCCTTTTCTCTCATGCTCATTTGCCCTCAACACTGTCTCTTTAGACTCTTTTCCTCATCCTTCTCCGACATATTTCCTTTCTTTCTGTAACTCTCTGTTCTTTTCTCTGCAATCCAATCAAGCCAAGCCTGGCTCTTCCCCTTTCCTAACCATCCACCACCTCCACACAAAAAGGATGCAGAATTTACCCAAACAAGTAGAATTCTTATTAGATGTGATAACGCGGGGTTACATGCAGTCAACTGTTCCTAGAAAAAAATAAAATTCCAGACTAGGGGTAAACAACTTGTCCAAGGCCACATGGCCAGCAAGAGCAGAAGCAGACTCCATACTTCCTGCTCCCCAAACTTGGGCTGTTTCCAGAGCACAAGGAGCAGTCCTGGAGCGGGGTGGGGGGGGGAGGGGGGGGAGCTCTGGGTGGATGAGGAGCAGAAAGTCACCACACACCTTCAGATTCTGCTTTCATGTTCAGGACAGGAAGCAGCCCTTCCCCCAGGGAATAGTACGTGCAGTCGACACCTCTTCTGGGCCACTGGTCCAGCTATGACCTTCAGTAGCTGAGGAGAGAATGGCAGGAGCCCAGCAGCCTGGTCTGGCGCAGCATGCACTGCTTCCCCATGCACAGTGCCCTTGGCATTGTGAGGTGCTTGGGTCCTGGCCACGTAGTCCTTTATTTACTCTTCTGCGTGTTTTGAAGGAGAGTTGTGATGTCTACTTGGGAACAGCTGTTCCAGAGTCATTAGTTTCTGAGCCTTCCCACGAGCCTTCAGATCAGCCCCACCCCGCTCACGCTGTCAGGGACCTGTGAGAACAACTGCTCTCTGAGAAAAGGCTCTCTCAAAATACTTAGGTAAACATGCAGCCACGCTCTCTAGAAGTCACTGGTGGGAACTTCAGCCAAGGCCACTTTTAGGGGGCGTCTGGGAGACATTTTCTCCACACAAAGTCTTGTGCAATACGGAGCATGCACTGTTCCTGACATCTTTGGGAAGGGCTGCCTGATTCCGCTGCTCTTTTGGGAGTCAGAATCCCAAAGGGTCACTGTGGTTTCTCAGTCTAGCCGCTGGCAGCTGGTGCCTGGGTGAACACCAGCTAAAGCAGGCACCGAGGAAGCCTTTTAAAGCGCAGGGCGACCTACCTCAGAAGCCACTTTCAGCCTGGGACAGAGCTTGGTAGTGGAATGCTCGCCTAGAGTGAGGAAAGGCCTGGGTTTGTTCTCCACTTGTCATGGCCATGAAGGATACCATCTGCCAGTGAGCTGCTCAGACAGGATTAGGAGTCCTGAGCAAAAAGAAGGGAGAGTGGGATCTAGTCCCTGGTATTCCAAATCAATACGAACAGAAGTCTTGGAGTAGGGAAATAACTCAGTGGCTAAAGTGCCTGCTGGTTTGTGTGAGAACCGGAGCTGGGAGACCAAAACTTCTCCAGATGCCTGGCGGGCATGGTGGCTGCTTGTTATCCCAGCCTTAGAAGGCAGAGGCAGGAGATGCCCAGAGCAAACTGGCTGGCCAGACCAGCCATATTGGTAAGCTCTGGCTTGATTAGGAGAACAATTAAGGATGATTCCTGACATTCTTGGGCCTCCCTCCATGTGTGCTCACTTATTCACGAGAGCACACCCATGTGTGCCCACAACATAAAACATTCGCACAAACAGCATCACACACGCATGCATGCACACACACACAGACACACACACGCAGACACACACACACACACACAGAATGCAAGAATAGAAAAATAAAGCAACTAGCAAACTTTGTTACCAGTCTTATTTTTGAGGACCAAAGAGTTCTGAAGCTGAGAAAGTTAGCTGCCTGGAAACGGGGAATGAATGGAGGCAGCACACTGAGCCGGCTTCTGGCCGGCTTCGCTCTTATTTCCCTTTCAGTGAACTGATTAGGGAAAATGGTTTTAAATGGGTTGTTTGAGAAAATGACTTGTTTACTCGGACTTCTTTGTGAGTTAAATGAGAGCAGATACATGGGGCACAGGAGCATCCTTGGAGTGTCCTGCCAACTCTGGATGGTGAGAAAGGCCTGGCATTCTGACCTGCTGGCAGGGTTAGTGTGTCTAGACAAACAGCCAGGCTGTAGACAATACACTCAGTGAGTGTTTTCTCCTAGCCTGGCTCAGGGGCCTGTCTGTAGCTGGTAGGCTTGTTTTCATAGCCACTGTAGGAGCTGCCTCCAGCTGGCGATGCTGTAAACCAAATATATCCACATACATACTCAAACTTACAAGCACTCTGACAGGAAGCTACAACCCGCGCTTGACTTTTTGGTATAGGGTCTCACTGGATATCTCAGGCTGGCTTTGAACTCACAACCTCCTGCCTCCACCTCCTCAGCACTGAGGGTCATGTTATGCCACCATGCCCTGATAGTCATGTTTTTATGCTCTAAAAATTTAACAGTGTTTTTATCATTTATGTTTTTTAGAAATGATATATAAACCACACAGAGATGACAACAAATTCCCTAAATGTAGCTGGAAATTTTTAAGAAACTAAAATAAGATTTTTAGAAAGAAGCACATTTGCTTTAAATGAGGCTCCATGTACTTGATGTTAAAATCAATCTAAGATTTGCCATTTATTTTTAACAGTTTAGCATTAATGCCTCATGGACATGGAAGTGGTGGTGGAAGAGCAGCGGAGGTGGAGCAGTCATGTTGAGTCATGCGAGCTCGTATCCAACCAGGCTCTGAGGAGAAAAAAACTTTTTTTTCTTGCATAGTGTACAGAAAATCTCTACATCTGTTTATTTTGGTATTAGCAGCTCAGAATCCCTTAAAGTATAGGCCAGAATAAGACTGAAACCTCAGACTAAAGAGTTGAGTACAGGTCTTACTAAACACTCCACAATCAACACGTGGACATTGTGAGTCCAGACTGCAGCTTCCCTAGACATTGTCTCAAAAACTGTTCACTCCAAGATACCATCTCACACCTGTCAGAATGGCTAAAATAAAAAAAAAAAAACACCAATGATGGCCTTTGCTGGAGAGGTTGTGGAGAAAGGGGTACACTCATCCATTGCTGGTGGGAATGCAAACTTGTGCAACCACTTTGGAAAGCAGTGTGGAGGTTTCTCATGAAATTCGGAATCAACCTACCCCTGGACCCAGCAATACCACTCTTGGGAATATACCCAAGAGAGGCCTTATCATACAACAAAAGTATATGCTCTACTATGTTCATAGCAGCATTGTTTGTAATAGCCAGAACCTGGAAACAACCTAGATGTCCTTCAATGGAAGAATGGATGAAGAAAGTATGGAATATATACATATTAGAGTACTACTCAGCAGTAAAAAACAAGGACTTCTTGAAGTTTGCAG
>NW_026068000.1:6195581-6292482 GCF_014885135.2 Alexandromys fortis
GGCGGTGGCGGGGAGAAGGCAGAAATCTTTAATAAATATATAAAAAAAAACTGTTCACTCCATTATTCCCACCCCCCACACTGTTTCATACAGAATTGGCAAAATTTAAATATTGTCAACTGTTTTGTGTCTCTAGTTGCTTTTCTCAAGGAAAACCTGCCATTGTTACTGTTTGTATGTTGTGAAAAATGTTAAAGCCTTTCCAGAGCTCTTCTTTATGAGAAATGTGTGCCTATAAAATGGCATCACACGCACACGTGTGTATGCACACATGCACACGCGCATGTGCATGCGCACACACACACACATACACACACACACACACTTCCAGAATGCCCGTGTTAGCAGGAACACAGAAAAGCACAAACCCCTGCTGGCAGAGCAATCAGCGGAGAAATGCTTCACCGCTCTCCCTTGTCACTTGTGTGCCCTGTATTCTAACTGGATATGGTTTTCTGGTGTTGTTTTTTGAAAGAGTTTCTCTGTGTAGCCCTGGTTGTCTGGAACTTGCTCTGTAGACTAGGCTGGCCTTGAACTCACAGAGATCCGCCTGCCTCTGCCTCTCAAGGCGCCAGTCACCGCTCCCTGTCTGATGAAGGGCCTGAGACAGGCGCTCTCAGAAACAAGCACGATGCTCCATCACCAGATCAGCACAGACGCCACCAACTCCTGACATCACATACTCACTAGACCGATTTTGATTCTGACTTCCTTTAAGACTCACTTAATGACTTTCGGCAGAGCTGGAGGATTAGTGATTTAAATTGTTTAAATTTATTGTTGTACATGCACATGTTGTGTGTTTGTGGGTGTGTGCCACAGGCATGTGTCTGGAGGTCAGAGGGCAACTTTGTGGAGCTGGATCTCTCCTTTTCAGCTCTGTGTGGATCCTGGGAATTAAACTCGGCTCCCCAGACTTTACTCACTGAGCCATCTTGCTGGCCTTGGATTAATGCTTTTTAAGTTGATTCTAGGAATATTATTGCTAAGAATTCACTCACCAATGTTTTTATAAACCTTCAAAATTATTCTCCCATTTATGATACACTGGGGAATTTTCTGTCATCTTTAGTGTTGCATTTTTGAAAAGAAAAAATAATTTTAAAAATTTGTCTACGCATAGGGAAAGGAAAAAAAAAACGACAAGAATGTCAAGCACTGGTGCCCCTCCCTTCCTCGTAATTACGCCTCGGCTGCTGGCTCAGTTGTTTCAGGTCAAGGCCTCAATGGCTGCGGCCCAAAGAGCTGGGTGGGAAACGTGACAGCCCATGGACCTGAGCAGCCGAAACAGAAGCAGGTGACCTGTGAGAGTCCAGAAATACTGGAGGGAGGGGCAAGACAAGGAGGCCAGAGTGCATGTACCTGCCACCTGGGCAAGGACCTGCTCTCCCCTCCCCCTGCTCCGTGTGACCCTTCCACAGGGCACCCTCTCCTCACAACACGGAGACCCCCTCCAGTTCCAAGCCACAGACATACGCCTCGTGGCTGTGACTTAAGTCATTTACCATCTGTACAGCTCTCAGGATTTAATCTCATTCTGCCTTCAGACACACTTGGAGTTGTTGCCATGAGTCTCTGTCTCCCGCAAACAAGCCATAAATGTGTTGAGATTACAAGCCCATCAGTAAAGTGAAGCCGGACAGGACTCGTACTTCCAAAGGTCACGGCTCGCCCACAGTGGAGCCACTGCTCAGGTAAACAGACACTCAGAAACGGTAAGTATGTTCTCTCAGACTGGGAGGGAGAGGTGGCAAGGACCATTCTGAACTTGTTTTCCCCAAATCTCTTAGATATGGGATCCAAGAAAATTACTAAGTATGAACACCCTTGGAAATTTTGAAGTCAAACTTTAAATATGAAAAGGGAATATTTAAGGTAGCGCCTCCCAAATCGGTATGTACATTTGGGGAAGAGGTTGAAGCTGGCTTTGCCATGTTGCCCAGGCTGAACTCAGTCTGTGTGTGGCCCTAATGCTAGCACTGTGAGAGGAAGGCTGTGCTGGCAATGTGCAAAGTAGTTGTAAAACGGCCCCGAATGGAGGCAGTTTGCTTCCTGAGTCCATGGTGGCTGTTGATCCTTCAAGGACTAAGTGGTTCTAGCGTGTCCTTCCTGAGCACACGTGTTTACATCCCTGATGGTGACTTCTGATATGCACACTAGTGAGCACACCTGTTTACATCCCTGATGGTGACTTCTGATATGCACACTAGTGAGCACACATGTTTACATCCCTGATGGTGACTTCTGGTATGCGCATCCCACATTGTTTCTCTCTTTTAACTCTGTTAGTCAACCTTTTCCCCATTGCAAGAAATTCTTCTGTCTTTCTCAATCCTGCAAATATTTTCCCCATGACATGTTGATTCTTCTTGACAAGTGTCTGATCAGGGATTTCAGAATTGCGGCCTTTTTGCCTTTGTGGATGTGTTCCTTACTGTTCTGGGTGTGTCTGTGGGATTCGTTTTCCCCTGTGCTATGCCCCGACTGTGGACCTCACACTTTCAAGATGGAATCAGTAGAACGGCTCCACGGTGGCTCCTGCGGAGCACCCGTTCCCTCACCCCAGTGATGCCCAGCTGGACATTCATGAGAGGTGGAGACTTCTATGTCCTTGGTCTAAAGGACTTTAGATTCCTAACCCCTACCCACCCACCCACTGAGAACCAGCATTGCTGCCAATGAACAGAAGCAAAAATGTCCCCTCAAGCTTCCAAATGTCCCCTAGGGCAGGTGTGCCGTGCCAGCTCAGTCGGCTGTTTTAGACACTGCCTGTAGCCTGTATCCACACCACATCCACTTTCTCCACAGGGGGAGGATTGTGTGTTTACTGAGAGTTTCCTTCCTAAAGCGTGTCCTATCTCTGCCATTCCTTCCGCATTTCTCTTGCTTTAGAGTGAGCTATGAGACACACTAGACACCCACACAAATAGCATAGGGTTAACACACCTCTGTGGTCCTTCCAGTTCATTTCCACAATTACCAACATACAGACGATGCTCTTCTTTCTCTGTCCAAATCTACCTTCACCCCGGGGCCACTGGAGAACTGTGACGTAGCTCATACGTCATTCACTGTATGCAACTGTGGGTTTGGTATAAACGTGTGTGTGTGTGTGTGTGTGTGTGTGCGCGCGCACGCGTGCGTGCGTGTGTGTGATGGACATGTGCACACACAGGTCAGCAGTGCTAAGGTCACACATGGGGGTGTCACCTTTCCCTATCAACCAGCATTCCTCTTGGCAGGCCAGAGTTCGTTCCATACAGCGTCAAAGTTTCTGATTTGGTTTCCTCTGTCTTCTGGGATGGAACTGTGCCGACAACAATGATAAGCAGAAGGACCCTCCCAACAGAGCTCTTTGGAGTGTGTGTTTTGTTACTGTCTGGTTTATCAGTACTGTTCAATGATCTGCATGGGGCAACCGTCGTCCATATCTTTACCCTCGGGTGGAGAGAAGCCGTGTTTAATAACACCCAAATCCCTTTGTGTATGAGACTCTCTAGAGCAGGGGCTCTCAACCTTCCACATCATTCTGTGACTCTTTAATACAGTTCCTCATGTTGTGGTGACCCCCCCACCATAAAATGATTTCGCTCTACTTCATAGCTGTAATTTTGCTGCTGTTATGACTCATAATGTAAATATCTAGTATGTGGTCCCAAAGGTTGAGACCTATAGGTTGAGAACCTGCTCTAGACGGTCCCTCCAGGCTGGGAATGCTGACTCATGGTTTTACCAGCCCTCCTGTTTTTCTCCTTGGCAAGGCTGTTGATTTGGAAAAAGTGCATCCATCTGCCGAGGCACTGGAGGGAGTGGCTGCACCACCTTGGTACTTAATGAGCTGTTGCTTTTCAGTTTTGTCTACAGAAATACCTAGAAAGTGGGGTGTGGGGTGCTGAGCCAGTTAAAGGTGAAGGTCAACGAGCTACAGAAGGCTGAAAAGCTGGTTCTGTCTTGATTGCTTCTTAAATACGTGTGACAATGAGTGACACATTGTTCTTCTCTCCCCTCCCCATCTGTGGACGTCTTGCTAGCCCTTTGCTGGTTAAACTTGAAATGGCCAAACCCTGTGAATGCTAAGCTTGACCTTGGGCCCTGGCTGTGCCGTTTCTGCTGGGACTCACACACTGAGTTCTTTAGGTACCATCTCACTTAGTCCTTAGAAAAGTCACAATATACTTGCTGGGATTGTTATTTTTACATCTATTATAAAGAAGTAGCTTGTATTTAATGACAGGTTTTAGTGCTATAAAAACTGGTTGGGACGATCTCATTTTAGTCACCGAAGCTGACTAAACAAAACAATTTATGAAAGTCTCTTCGAGGTATTTCCAGAAAAGATAGGCCTGTGAGCTGATGGACCAAGTGGCTGGCGGGCTGGTGAAGGAAAACTCTCTCTCCTGAGATGGGACATCCTTTCCTCCTGCTCTTGGACAAAAGAGTTTCAGGCATCAAGTTCTCTGGACTCTGGGTCTTACACCAGAGGCTCCTCTTTCTTCAACTTCATCTCAGCTGAAGGTGAGACCCAGGCCTCCTTGGGCCTGAGTTAGACTGACCATGCAGCCGGCATGCCAGTGTATCCAGCCTCTAGGCAAGATGGCCGCTACAGGCTTCCTGGTCAGCCTCTGTAACTGAGCAAGCCAAATGGCCTAAGAAATATATTTATATATGAAATATACTTATCATATATATTACATTAGTACTTTCTCTCTGGAGAAGCATGACTAATATACTAAACATCTAATAATACATATCCTTAAAATTATAATATCAGCAGTGACATAATTTTATATTGTGACAGAACTTATTGTACTCAAAGCAATCATTTTAACATAACCCATTTGCCATTTCTGTGATTGAAATTACCTTTTCATTTATTTATTTGTTTGTTTTAGTGTGGAAAAAGGAGAATCCACTTAAAAAATAAGTGGATGGATTTGGGGGCTGGAGAGATGGCTCAGTGGTTCAGAGGACTACAGTCTGGCTCCCAGCTCCCATTCTGTATGGCTCACAACCAGTTGTGACTCCAACTTCAGGAGTTCCTTCTTCTGCTTCCCTGGACATCTACACACATGTGTGCACACGTACATGTATGCATACACACATGAATGTACACACTTGCAAATAAATCTTAAAAATAAGTGGATTTGAAAACAGAATTCTTTGGGAAGGATTAGGAAGTGAAGTGTGACCTTATTGGAGGAAGTTGTCACTGGGGGTGGACTTTTAGGTTGAAAAGGGGATGGCAATTCACATTGGGTGGTGCTGTGCTGATAAGGAGGTTAGAGGATGACAATTCACACTAGGTGGTGCTTGCTGTGCTGGTAAGGAGGTTAGTGGGTGACAATTGACAATTCACCCTAGGAGGTTCTTGCTGTGCTGGTAAGGAGGTTAGGGGTGACAATTCACACTGGTGCTATGTGGTAAGGAGGTTAGGGGAGACAATTCACACTGGTGCTGTGTGATAAGGTTTTAGGGGTGACAATTTACACTGGTGCTGTGTGGTAAGGAGGTTTTAGGGAGTGACATTTCACATTGGTGTTGTGTGGTAAGGAGGTTAGTGGTGACAATTCACACTGATGCTGTGTGGTATGGAGGTTAGGAGTGACAATTCACACTGGTGCTGTGTGGTTAGGAGGTTAGGGGATGACAATTCACACTAGGTGATGCTGTGCTGGTACGGAGGTTAGGGGGTGATAATTCACATGACAGTTCACACTGGTGCTGTGTGGTAAGGAGATTAGGGGTGACAATCACACTGGTGCTGTGTGGTAAGGAGGTTAGGGGGTGACAATTCACACTGGTGATATGTGGTTAGGAGGCTAGGGGGTGACAATTCACACTGGTCTTGTGTGGTAAGAAGGCTAGGGATTGACAGCTTGCACAGGGTAGTGCTAGGGTGGTTTGAATGAGAAGGCTCACATGTTTCAATACTTGGTCTCCAGCTGATGGAACTGTTTGTAAATAATGGGAAGGTGTGTCCTTATTGGAGGAGATGTGCTCTTTGAGACTTTGAAGACCCCTTGTCATGCCCAGTGTTCTTTCTGCTTCCTGGATGTGAATCAAGATGTGGTCTCTCATCTGCTCTGCTCCCAGGCCTTTGCAGCTTCATGGACTCTAAACTATGAACCCAAGTAAATGCTTTCTTTTATAAGCTGCCTTGGTCATGATGTCTCAGCGCCACGCCAGAACTTGCTGTCACCTCTCTGATAACATGCAGAGGTCACAAGAGGCTGGGCTGTTCTGTATGGAGATGAGAGTGGAGCATAAGTATATGAAGTCAGCTAATGAATAGTACAGGCACAATGGCAGTTAGCTGGTGGGATGTTTCTTGTGAGAAGATCCATTTCCTCAAGAAGAAGCCTTCTGGTGCCACATAGCCTCAGACAATGCCGCACTCTTGAGAAAAAAATGTTTGGGGATGTGGGTACCCTAATTTAATAAAATTTAAGCAAAGCCGGGAGAGAGGAGGGCATCTCCCATGGCTGTGCTGATCATGGTGAGGTAACAAAGCATTTGTGATTTTTAAGAATTGCTCAGGGATAATTACTGCCTCCTTTTTAAAATTTAAAATTCTCAACACTGTACTTATTACACTAGGATTGTAGCGTGCGGAATAAAGAATTCCCAGCTGCTGCAGTTCTGTCACCAAGGGAAACCTGTGTGAAGAGGCAGACAGCAGTTACTACTCGTGCCTCATACAGAAAGGAGGAAAGCCGAGTGGTGGTGACCACTTCTTTAATCCCAGCACTTGGGAGGCAGAGACAGATGGATCTCTGTGAGTTCAAGGACAGCCTGGTCTACAGAGAGAGTTCCAGGACACGCTCCAAAACTATAGAGAAGGGCCGGGCGGTGGTGGCGCACGCCTTTAATCCCAGCACTCGGGAGGCAGAGGCAGGTGGATCTCTGTGAGTTCGAGACCAGCCTGGTCTACAAGAGCTAGTTCCAGGACAGGCTCCAAAACCACAGAGAAACCCTGTCTCGAAAAACAAAAACAAAAAAAAAAAAAAAAAAAAAAAAACCCAAAACAAAACAAAAAGCTATAGAGAAACCCTGTCTTAAAAAAACAAAAAACAGGGGCTGGAGAGATGGCTCAGAGGTTAAGAGCATTGCCTGCTCTTCCAAAGGTTCTGAGTTCAATTCCCAGGAACCACATGGTGGCTCACAGCCATCTGTAATGGGGTCTGGTGCCCTCTTCTGGCCTGCAGGCATATACACAGACAGAATATTGTATACATAATAAATAAAATAAATATTTAAAAAAAGAAACAAAAAAGAAAGAAAGAAAGAAAGAAAGAAAGAAAGAAAGAAAGAAAGGAAGGAGGAAAGGAAGTCCTGCTCAGCCCACAGTAGCCAAAACGTATTTCTTGAATGAAAGCATACATGTCTCAAAGAATCAGTAAGCAAAAATCAGAGATTATTCTGCCTCAGATAGTACCTTTTACACTGAGCTTTGGGAAATCATGCTGGTGAGTGCCAGCGGGATTCTAGGAAAACCCGAGTGGTAATGTGCAGACAGAGCAGCCTGGAGGCCAGGTTAGAGGCAGGGATTGGGGATTCTGGGGGTGGAAAAGTGTAGGCCACACTGTCTTTTTTTTTTGTCTGCATTTTGTGGGGATCTGGGGGGAGGAAGGGAAAGAAGACCTTCAAGCTAAGGAGTGGACCTGAGATTTCCAAGTCCATTGCATGCATAAGTTCCATAAATGTTTGTCAGATTGACTTTTCAAAAGGTAATGGAACTGTAGCTAAAAATTCTTCTGAATATAATTATAGCGCTTTAGGTTGGGAGCATTTTTATGCTAGGTGTAGTTAACAACTACTATTGGTTTCCTAGCAACCCTGCATCCTTTCATGGAGAAATCTGAAGGGTCACTTGAACATCTCCACTATATAATTACTCTAAGAAAATGCTCCAGAGAAACATTTATCAACTTTGTTGCCTATGTCCAGAAAACTCAAGTCATGTGCCAGAGAGATGATTGAGGTTTGCTATGGGGTGGGAGGGTGCTTCTGCAGGTATGGGGTGGGAGGGTGCTTCTGCAGGTATGGGGTGGGAGGGTGCTTCTACAGGGCAGGTTGGTAAATGTAGGACATAAAATAGACATAGTGGAGTGCTCTCTAGGTCTCCATCGCTGTGAGAGAGCTTTCGGTCCCACAGGTCGTCAGCTGGGCTCCTGGGATGATCTAAAGGAGGGAAGACAAAGATGAAGGAACTAAGGGCTTATTAGGAAATGTCATCAGGTTGACGAGCTGGCTCAGTGGGTAAAAGGGACTGCTACAGAAGTCTGGGACCCGAGTTCGATCCCTGGAGCCCACACAAAGGTGGAAGGAGAGAACCAACTCCACAAAGTTGTCCTCAACAAAACTGTCCTCTGACCTTCCTTGGTTGCATGCATGCATGAGAATAATTAATAAAAATTTAAGACATCAGCAGGATGCTGAGCAATTTTTTAGCTATTCTCAGGAAAGGTAGGAGAATATCCTCAAATATGCCACTTTGACATAGGGGTGATTTTGAGTTGGGGCAATTAAGAAGCAATTACAAAGAAACCTTTGACCTCTTCGCACAAGCAGAGTGAAGGTGAGTTGTCTCCTTAATCAACTCTAGAATCAACCCAAGGGATCTGCATAAAGAACCATGCTGAACTAGCCCTTGTCCTTGTCACTTTTAGAAGCCCAAAGTCACTTTCCTTTGTCCCGTCTCTTCTCTAAAATGTTATTAGGGGCACAGACATCTATAACCTGGTGCATTTTTTGGAGGCTGAGGCAGGAGGATCTCAAGTCCGAGACCAGCTTAGAATTGACAGCGACTTCAAGGCCAGCCTCAGCTAAACAGAAACATCAGCCTTTAAAAATGAAATCACTGTCCTTTGGCTGAGCTGCAACGCCGGCCCCCACTGCAGTTGCCCATGGAGTTTCTCCCACTGTCTCTGCTGGGTACCCCAACATGTGTTGATAAACTTCTAGCTTTTATCTGTTGTCTCTGTCATTTGATTTCCTGGGCCCTCGCCAAAGAACCTAAGAGGGGTAGAAGAGAGAAATTTAAGTTCCCACATCGTGTAGAGCATTCCTTCAAGAAGTGTTTATCCTCAGTCTATAGATTACAGATGCTGCAGGCTTGAGCAGACTAGACCAGACCAAGGCTTACTCACCCAGAGACATATGATAGTAGATTTATCTGCCCAGATACAAAAGGACCAGGGAACAGTATACCAACTCACCGTGGTAGCTGTGATCAGCTATGCTCAGTCAGTGCACACACCCGCCCTTCTCTGACCCTTCTGTGATCCAGGACTCCTATTTCTCCCCAGAGCATTACATGGCTCCTTTCTCCACCCACCCCATCCTCCCCCTTGCTGCTCTGACTGTTTCTTATAGACATCCTTGATGTGGGAAGTCCTTCTGTGTATGTGTTGCTTTAATTGGTTAAAAAGATTAAAGAAGCTGCTTTGGCTTGTGATAGGGAAGAATAGAGCTAGACAGGGAAGACTGAACTGAATGCTGGAAGGAAGAAGGTGGAATCAGGAGAAGCCTGGTAGCCCTGCAAGAGACAAACACCGGATGGAACCTTGCTGTAAGCCACAGCCACATGGCAATATACAGATTAGTAGAAATGGGCCAATTTAAGATAGAAGAGATATCCAGAAATATGCTTAAACTATTGGCCAAACAGTATTGCAAATAGTATAGTTTCTGAGTGATTATTTTGGGTCTAAACAGCTGGGAATGAACGGACAGCCTCCCCCAACACATCCTGGGTAGAACTTTCCTTGGTCATCTCTTCCTTTAACTAGAATCCCCATGAGCTTAGTCCCCAGCCACTTCTTCACAGTACAAATCTTCCGGCCCCATCATGGCCACCTCTCTGCCATCCAGGCTTCCAGACTCTGTCTGCTTCCACTCCCATAGTCCTCAAGTCCACTTGGGTAAGAAGAAGCCTTCGGACCAGCAGCATTGAGGATGAATAGAAAGCCGGGAAATTAAAGTAACATAAGAAAGAAAAGAGGTCTTCCCTCATCTGGGTCCACGTCTCTCATTAGCTAAAAGTCAAGAATTTGGGTATAAATTGTTAGAAATAAGTTGAGATCAGATTGGTGTTGTGGTTCATGCTCTAACCCCAGCACTCCAGAGGCAGAGGCAGGTAAATCTCTATGAGTTCCTGGCTAGTGAGCAGCGATTTTAGACCAGAAGTTCTATAATTATTGTTCCCATTTTGGGAGCTTCAACATCTCCTGGAAGGCTATGAGAAGTGCAAGTTTATGCCAGGAGGTGGTAGTGGTGGTGTACCCTTTCGTTCCAGCACTAGCGAGGCAGAAACAGGCGGATCTCTGTGAGTTCAAGGCCAGCTTGGTCTACAGAGCGAGCTCTGGGACAGCCAGGACACCTTGTCTCAGAAAAACAAAAATAGGACTGTGTGTGTGTGTGTGTGTGTGTGTGTGTGTGTGTGTTATTTAGAGATGAGATCCAAACCCAGACCAGTGTTTCGCATGTGGTAAGCAAGCACTCTATTACAACCCTCCAGCCATTGTTTTTGCCTTATTTTGAGTCAGGCTATTGATATGTCGCCTGCGCTGGCCACAGACTTGATCATCTGCCTCTGCCTCCCAAGGGCTGGAATTAAGGGCATGAGACCCAATCTCTGCTTAGTTAGGGATGCAAACTTAAGAATCTGTGCCAGGTCATCTAAGTGATTTGGATACACACTTAATTTTGTAAACTAGGTGCTTAGGGTTCTTTAACCTGTCTAAAATTTTAATTATCTGGACAGCCTTTAAAATGAGTAAAGCTTCACCATTTCTAGAGTCCAGTTCAGTGAGTCTTAAGTTCAGCCAAGGCCTCTGGGTATGAAAAACCATGGAAGCAAACAAACAAAACCCCAAACCCTCCCAGGAGTGTAACATGCGGCCTTCTGAGACCTTGACATACCTTATACCCAGAGTGTCTGTGTGATTGAGTCAAACACAGTTCTGTCTGCACGGACTGATCACCACGGACAACTAACTACATTGTCAGCACTTTAGGCAGTGCAGCTGCCTCCGGCCCTCTGGTTCTCGGATTTGTACCTGGCTACCTCCAGTCACTCCGGACACCAAAGCAGAACCTCCATCCCTTCACTGAAGCTCCAGAAAAATTAAAAAAAAATTATTATGAAGTCCTCATGTCAGGACAGTATGTTTAATAAATAAGACCACTGTGCCTTTGTGGTTCTCTGAAGCTCTGAATAACCCAGTGTGTGATTACAGAACGGGTATCAAGTCACTGCCTGGATGCACTTAATGTGGCCATGTCTTCTCCAAGGAAGAGGAATCAAAATCTGTCAAGCGGTAAAGCCTCTCCCATAAACAACATCCTAGCTTTGCCCTAAACACAGAGCTGGTCTGCAGACCCCGCACGCTTCACCTCCATCTCCACCTCCCGTTGTCAGGGGTGACCATTTTGTTTACTGTCTCATCAAGGAAGAGGGAGGAAAAGGAGATTTCTACAACTGGGGCCAGGAACAGCTAGGAATGAAGTTGGTTGCTTAGCAACACTGCTCTCTTACTGCCTCCCTCCAGACATCAGTTTGTGGTATTTCAGTCTTCCTGTCCTTCTTTGAGTACTATTCCAAGTGTCCTTTCTAACCAGATTTTACCTACATAAAATTTCAAGAAAGGCAATGCATAGATGATATTCTTATACTAACGTAGTAAAACATAAAATTTGCATACTGTATAGAAGTGTACAATTTTTAAAATGTAGTTGGTTTGTTTAGCCTTTTGTGGGGTTGGGGTGGTGGGGGAGGTCGAGACAGGGTCTCTCTATGTAGCTTTGGCCATCCCGCAACTCACTCTGTAGACCAGGCTAACCTTACCTCTGCCTCCCATCCCAAGTGCTGGGAATAAAGGCCTATACTGCTCCACCATGTAGTCATAATTTATTCAAGTTATTTACAGAATGTCCACAGCAGGCTTGAAACTCAGCAAAGCATTATGTGAAATTTTTTCAGGGGTCCATATTTGTGGTGCTGTCACCTGGGTTGCAGAGGCAGGAGGATCAGAATTCAAAGTCGTCTTTGGTTACATGAGACTGTCTCAGAACGATCAAAAGTTTCCACAGAAATTAGCTCATATTCATATCCCAAAGGGACCGCTGGCTGAAGGATCACATGGAGAAATTCTGTTTATCAGATGTGCAGGTTATAATATCTGCACATCAGAAGCAAGTGTCTGAAAAATACCATCTATAGCTGTAAACCCCAAGAGAGCTGGGAGCTAGACCAACAGATGCTATGCAAGAGCAAATGATGTGGAAATCTTAGCGCTCAACAGAAAACAAATATCTATTCAGAGCTCTCTGCCGTATTTGTGAGCAGCAAAACTCAAAATCGCAAGGAAGTTGGGCTGGGGCATGCTCAGTGCTAGAATACTTGCCTAGCCCTGTAAGCTCTGAGCTCAGTGCCCCTGCACTGCAGAAGAAAACAGTATGTTAACTAAGCTACTTCTCAAAATAATTTATGAATTTAGTAAAATTTAGGTAAACCCTACTGGGCACTTTGAGGCTCTTTATCGTCTTTTTCAAAATATTACACAGAGAACCAAGGGCCAATGACAGCTTTGGTGGTTCTGAAGAACAGAGCACACGACAAAAGGCTTGCCTGGATGTTAGGATCACCTTAAAACCATAGGAATTCAGGCATAGAAAAGCAGACCTGGGAGTGGAGGGGGTGGGGACTCCTGAAGAGACCCCTGCTCAAAGGAGCCAGCAGTGAAGATCTAGGAACAGGAACTGGGGGCCGGTTCTCCATGATTAAAACAAAATCACTAAATTTCATTCCTACACCATAGACAAAGGTACATTCCAGAGAGCTTATATAATAAAAGATAAATTGTAAAAGACCCAAAAGAAAGTATATGCAAGAACCTTCTAAATCTCGAGGTGGGAAATGATATTATTTAAGACTCAAAAATACAAACAGCAGTGGAGAATGTTGACAGTTGAGGGTCTTCTTCCTCAATCATGTAAAGCTTACAAAAGTTAACTTGTGTTAAGTTGACAGAAAATTAGCCAGGATACCATCCAAAGAAAGATTCTTCCAGAAATAATTATTTTTTTAAATTTTTATTTTAAAAAATTACTTAAATTTTTAAATTTCATTTTACATATCTTCACTTACCCCCCGCCACACCCCCATCCACTCCTCAGAGAGGATAAGGCACACTGCTTTGGGGAAGGTCCAAGGCCCCCTACTATATCTAGGCTGCGCAAGGTATCCATCCAAAGAGAATAGGTTCCCAAAAAGCCAGTACAAGCTGTAGGGATAAATCCTGATGCCACTGCCAGTGGACCCACAGTCTGTCCCAGCCATACAACTGTCACCCACACTCAGAGGGACTAGTTTGGTCCTATGCTTGTTCCTTCCCAGTCCGGCTGATGTTGGTGAGCTCCCATTAGCTCAGGTAAGCTGTTTCAGTGGGTGTCCCCATCATGGTCTTGACCACTTTGCTCATACTAGACATGATCCTTATGCCAAAGAAAAGAAGTTAAAATTGCCATCTTGTTATTTAGAAAGTTAATTTTGTTTGTTTGTTTTTTGAGACATGGTTTACTGTGTATAACAGTCCTAGCTGTCCTGGAACTAGCTCTTGTAGACCAGGTTGGTCTTGAACTCACAGAAATCTGCCTGTCTCTGCCTCCCAAGTGCTGGGATTAAAGGCGTGAGTCACCACCTCCCAGCTGGAAAGTTAATTTAAAATACCTTTATCTAGTGATAGCTGGTGAACATGGCATCTCTCTGGAAGGTGGTGGAAATATTGTAGAATTAGACAACGGTATTGGTCATATCATTTCTGTGAATATGCTCAAACCACTGAACTGTACATTTTTAAAATGTATATCTTATATCTGTGTATTATTATGTCTGGTCTAAAAGGTATCTTCAACAACTGGCCATACCTGCCATGCAACAAGTGTTCAATAAATGGCAGGTAGTTTTAAAGATTCAATGTACTTCTGTCACTCACTTTGTATTATTTTTATGCACATGGTGTTCTGCTGGATGTGCTTAGTGGGCACACAGTGCCTGCAAAGGCCTGAACAGAGTCTATGATTCCTGGGAACTAGTAACAGAAGCCTGTGGCCTGTCCTGTAGGTGCTGACAATGAAACCCTGGTCCTCTCTAAAAGGACACACAGTGGTGAAGTGGGCACCTTGGGCAGGCCCCACCAAAGCATGCCCTAAGAGAACACGCCAGCGTTCCAAGAGTTCACACGGTTGGTACAAGAGGTTTACTGGGGGACGGGGAGGGTGAAAGAGCAAAAGGGCTTCGTCGAGTGGGGACATGAGAGACACAGAGAGACCGAGAGAACAGACAAGAGAGGGGACCGCAACCGTCCATACTTTTAAAGATGTGCATGTCACAGAGCTAACTGTGGGAAGGCACCTGGCGACAGGGAACTCCCTTAGCAGCCAAGGCAGGCTGGCGGGAATCAACACTTTCAGCAGCAGAGCAATCTCTCCAGCATCCTGTACCCCTTGTTTCCTGAAAAAGAGATTTCGTTTGCAGCAATATAGGTTCTCTTTTTTCAAAGAACGCAAGTATTTGTATACACACTAAATTATATCCTGGTGGAGGAGTAGGAGTAGGGAGGGAGAGGGTGGACGGGAAGGAAGAGAGATGCAGGAAGAAGGTAAAGGTGAGCGTTGTCTTCATTGCCCCCTCCTCCACCCCTCACATTTGGTGCTGGGAATTAAGTCAGGGCCCCCTTCAGTCTAAGCACGTGCTCGAACCATGAGCTCTCCCCCAGTTCCCACCCACCTATGTCAGCGGCAGACACTGTGCTTGCCCTCATATTGAAAGTGTGAATCAGAGCGCCTTGTCTATCAAGTTGTCCTTGCATCTTGTGTTTCTGTGTCAGGAAGAGTGTGAAGATGTGTGCGTGCTGATCTGTTATCTCAGACTTTCAAATCTGCTTTCCTTCAATGCAATGAATATTTATTGAGTGTTTTCAAACTTTAGGCATTCTAAGGATTCGGCAGTGGATATAGGCTGGTACATTTATATTGCCTGGGTTGTTTTGTTTGTGAGACAGGTTTATGTAGCCCAGGCTGGTCTCTCTCAAATCTCTGTCGTCAAAGATGACCTTGAGAACTCAGGACCGCGAGGGGTGCACCCACACACTGAGACAATGGGGATGTTCTATCGGGAACTCACGTGCCAAGCTGGCCTGGATCCGAAAAAGCCTGGGATAAAACCGGACTCGCTGAACATAGCGGATAATGAGGACTGCTGAGAACTCAAGAACAATGGCAATGGGTTTTTGATCCTACTGCACGTACTGGCTTTGTGGGAGCCTAGGCAGTTTGGATGTTCACCTTACTAGACCTGGATGGAGGTGGGTGGTCTTTGGACTTCCCACAGGGCAGGGACCCTGATTGATCTTTGGGCTGATGGGGGGGGGGGACTTGATGGGGGGGGGGGAGGGAAATGGGAGGCGGTGGCGGGGAAGAGACAGAAATCTTCAATAAATAAATAAATAAATTAAAAAAAAAGATGACCTTGAATTTCTGATCCCATCCCCCCTCTTCCTCTTCCCCAGTGATGCGATGGCAAACAGGCACCACTAAGTCTAAGTTACTGGGAACATTATTTTCCCCTGAGACAGGGTTTCTCTATGTAACAGCTCTGGCTATCCAAGAACTCACTTTATAGACCAGGCTGGCCTTTAACTCACAGAGATCCACCAGCCTCTGCCTCCTGAGCGTTGAGGAAAAAAAGGCATGTATTGCTTTTGCCCTAGGCAGGAAATTCTAAGAAAGACAAATTCCTCACCGCATGGCCATGGTTAATCCCAACCTTTCATCACTGTGTTGAAATACCTGTGGAAATTAAATTATAAAGATTAAAAAATTATTTTAACCCAGTTTTGAAGCTTTCAATCCATAATTGATTGGCCCCACTATTTTGCATCTGTTGCAAGGCAACACCAGGGTGAAGGAGCATGTGCCAGGGAGGGGAGGGGAGGGCACTGGCTGCATGGCCTCCCACTATGTTCCGCCTCTTAAAGACCACCATCCACCAGCAACAGTGTTCACTCACGCCTTGACAGAGTCCAGAGAGCAGCAGCCATGGAAAGCAACAGGAAGGTACTGACTCAAGGCACCAAAGTTTGAGTCATTTTTAAAGCTGTATTAATCCAATATATGACTTTCAATATAAGGTCTTACCTGGATGTGGCGGTGCACGCCTTTGATCCCTGCACTTGGGAGGCAGAAGTCTAAATTCTAGGCCAACCTAGGCTACAGGACAGCTAGGGCTACACAGAGAAACCATCTCAAAATAACGGCAGCAACAAACAAACAAAAAATCAATATACTGTCTCCCATATGACTGCTCGGTAAGTAACAACGAACAAATGAATGAATTACAAAACGAGACCACAAGTTCTTGGTTGAGCTGAAGACAGTATGGAAATTCATTGTCTGTGTGAGAGTATGCTTCCTGTGCCCTTAGATGGCTTGTCGCTTCCTATTTTGGTCTCTGGTTTATTGATATTTGTTTGAAGAACCAAGAGAGCAACAAAATAAATAAGATGTAGTTAAATAACAGGAGCTTGGTCTTAGCAGGTAAGGCGGGTAAAAGTGAGTCCCATTTGACTTACTCTATATAAGACAAATGCACCCATTGTTAACCCCTCGGTCCTAGAGCGGGGAAGACAGCCACCTGTTTTCTCAGCCCTGCTGGGAGAGCACTGGGCTGGTTGGCACCGCTTAGCTCAGCATTTTAAATGAAGTTAGAAAATACTAGGGACCCAGGACTTCCTCTACAAAGCTGTTTTTTCCTTGAATGAAGGAAACACTGTGTCTCAGCTGGGTTCTCACTGGCCCTCTGCCTGGCTCCCTGCAAGGCCTTTCTCCCCTCCCTGATGGACACTGCAGGAGCTTTCATTGGCTGTCAAAGCCACAGAACATTTGCCTCTGCCTCCAAACCTCTGCAGAGTCTCGGACAGATGGAAGTGTCCCTCTGCCCCTTAGGAATGAAGAGTCTTTGGTTTTGCAATGTAACTTTCAACACAGTAGGACACACTTTCAACTCTCACTTCCTGTTTTAATTCTACTTGGAAATAAAATCTGCTGAGATTTAGTTTCGAAATAGCTTCTTGAAAAACTTTTCTCTGCCAACTAGGAAAACAAAGGACAAAACAGTGGCAGCTTGTGCTGGCCTGCAGGCTTTGCTTCCTGTGGAGGCCCTTGCTTTCTTAAAGACTGGTAAGATTTCTTCTGGAGGGAACTATGAGTGAGGTCTAGAAGTGAGCCAAGGTTTGCTTGGTGAAGGAAAAGGGGGAAGGAGGACCAAGGCACGGGAATGGTAGTGGAAGGAAGTGGGCTTTTTAAAGAGCTCTGGAATTAAGAAAATTAGATGGTTACATATGAAGTGCAGTAATTTATACTTAAAACATTACTTTAGCTCTCATGGGACAAGGGTGCCAGACTCACCTTTTGGACTATTAAGCATCTTTGCACAAACCAATGTGTGTTCTGGAGACCAGAACATCCCTTCTTTTGGGTGGAAAGATTTACTGAGTTGGAGTATTTCCTATTAATACTTTTGTTCCCCATTCTATTGGGTGCTCAGTTAATGGGCTTTGCAGATCCACAGGAAGCTGAGTGTGAGCAGAGGACGCCAGCGTCACCAGTGGGAGGCTCACTCTAGCTCCACGGCAGTGGACTCTGAACAATTAGTCTCTCTTACTTATAGGTAATACAGTCGCAATCTCTCCATGAATGCCTGAAACTGCAGACAGCACCAAATCCTATGCCAGCAGTTGACAACCTGGTAGTTGTGACCTCTCTGGAGGTAGAATGACCTTCGCATACGGGTCAAATATCAGATGTCATTTACATTACAATTCTTAACAGTAGCAAAATTATCATTATAAAGTAGCAGCAAAATAATTTTATGGTTGGGGGTCACCAGACCACGAGGAATTGTGTTAAAGGGTCGCAGAACTGGGAATGTCAAAACCACTGTTGGATACAGTATGTGCCCCACAACCCATTACATATGTAGATGTGAGAGCCAATGTTACATTTTAAGTTTTCATTACTGTGCCCAAAAGATCCATGAAACAAAATGCCTCTGGCGGATGAGGAATCTTTGACAGCCAATGATCTTTAAGGGGTGGGATCAGGTTAAGGTGTGACCTTTGAGTACCCAGAGAAAAACACCAGGCGGCCAAAGGTTCTCTCTCTCTGTGGTTCCTATGCTACACAGCTGAGCTTAAACTTCTTGTTCCTGATCATGAGTTTGCCCTTATAATAAAGGAAAATATAATTGGTCTATCTCTTAGCTGCCCCTGCACAGCTGCTGACCAGCCAGGAACCTCTGTAGAATGCACAGTCTGTGATCTACACTGAATAACTGCTTTTAACTTGAGCATATTTTTCAGTATCTATTGCTATAAACAATTCAAACTGTTTGAGCCAGCCATGTGGTTGCTACTGCGACACCTACTGGCCTGTAACGGTTATTGCACCTATTCCAACTCATTACAGGTAAAATTTATAAGGTCAAATTTATAATTTAAAGGGGCAAGATGACAGATAACAATACAACAATTCAACAGCTTTTTTACTTATACCATGTATGATATTATGCAAGGCTTGTGTGATTTCCCTTCTACATCCCTCTATTTGATTTTGGGTATTAGCTTTGTCCTTCATGTTTTCTCCTAAAAAAACATGGTTTAATAATCTAGAAATGACACAGTCTTTACAGACTGATAATGACCATCTAAAATGGAAATTCAGCACTCTGAAGGATACAACCAATTTGATGAACAAAACCCAGTCAATGACAAAAGGCACTGAGACATTGCTGAGAGAATTCATGCTGCCAAATGTATTCATCAGAATCTGTTGAATGGTTATGATAGGTTAACAGATAGAATGTCTCTCCAGGAAAGTAATATGTACACTATAAAAATTACATCCCAGGATGAGACATTACCTTTACTAGACAGACTTCACACCTTGGAATCCTCAATGAGGGCATTAGAACAGAACACTGGACAGGAGATCCAGACTTTACAAAAGGCAGTGGTAAAACAATGTGAAAAGAGTGAGGAATTTATTGAATTTGATGACCAGGGACAGAAGGTACAAAGACAGAATTTAGCCTCATCGGTACTACCAAAATCTGGGATAGCTCACCCAGAGTTCTCACTGCCTATCCAGTGATCTCCTCGAAAAGAGCATCTGGCACCAAGAACCCTAAGGTAGTCAAAGAATATACATGGGAACCTGTTGGGGACTGCAGACCCTCAGACCCTGAATTTTCTGTTACCCCTTGCCTGCCAGAGTAAACAACTTGTTTTCCTTTGCTTGCAGCTGCTCTGAGCATGATACCCTCATGAGTTCCTGGTGGCAGGGGAGTGGTTTCTGGTGGGCTTGCAGCTGAGAAGTCCCAAGAGCTGGGGCATGGCCATTAGTCAAGGAGACCCCTATATAAGCTACCCTGGAACACAATAAAATTCTTGTTTCAAGGATGACCCCACTCTGTGTGTGTGTGTGTGTGTGTGTGTGTGTTTCAATCTCCAGCCCCTTGCCTGACTTGCAAACCATTGCATCGTAGACAGGCGGTACTGTACAGGTTAGTTGAACAGGTGGAGGCCCCCAGTGAGATTGGAAACTAGGGATCCCTGAGAGATCGCCCTCAGGAATGGTGAGGGTGAATTGAAGACGGGTATGTGTCTTTGTGGTTTTTACTCCCCAGACCCTTGCCTGATAGTGATTCTGGGTGGTGCAGGTGCCACAGGAAGCACCGTTGAGATAGAGAACTAGGGGCACTCTGAGGGATGTCTTCTGGAAGACTGGCCAGCAGGGTCAGTCTAAAGAAAAGATGAGAGGGTGAATTGAAAAACGAGGGCAGTTTCTGGCTAAACAACCTATTTGTTCCTGTGCTCCCTCTGACCACATGATTTTTTTTAAGAGCAGTTGTAAAGATTTTAAACCATACCCAATTAGCAAGACACACATACAGGACACTTAGGAACACATGTGTGGACACAACATACACACATCTCTCTTTCAGACAGGAAACAAAAACTCTTCCCAAGCCAAATGCTGTTCATGTTGCTGCAGGCGAGTGGCTGGAAAACAGGTAGGAACCATCCTGAGCTGGATAATGCTTGTCTCAGGACAGCTCTCAGCTAGGTGGGAAAGAGGGACCTGCTCCTCCCTCCAGACTGTTCAGACTGTGTAGCTAGATGGAGAGCAGGAATCATGGAGGAAGTGTTTGGAACTGAGGTAGAGGGATGCTTGAATGTAGGACAAAGGTTTGTTCCTTAGGAGGTAAGAGATGATAAGTTTGAGTTGTTATCTAGGGGTATTTTGGTCATTTTTAGTACAGAGACAAGTGAGTTTAGAAGCCTTTATATATGGCACTAAGTGTAGAGGTTTTAATTTTTTTTAAATGCATCCCAGAGAAGTAGATGAGCTTATAGCTTTTGTCAGTTTGTTTCCCATGAGTGAGGCAGAAAGATAATGGCTCAAAGCACTTAGTTGCTCATCAGAAAAAAAAAAGGGGGGGGCCAGGGCACTGAGTGCAAAGGATGTGAGTCCAAGAGACAAGGCATGAAGGCCAAAGGGCTAGAGCCTGAAAAACCTAAATTCAAGAAATGAAGGTGCAAGCTGATCACTTAATATGGTGGTGGGGGAATAGGCCTAAAGGTCATGGAATCCAAGATACAAAAAAAAACCTCTCTCATAGGAAATTGATAGAGGTGATTGTCAGCAAAAGGGACAGTGGGAGAAGGGAATCTCACCAAAGGTAGCCGATGTCTGAAGTAGCCCAGCAGGCAAGAAGTTGGAAAGTGGGCTGCCATTCATCCATAGGTACTGATCTAACCTTTAAAGGCCCAGGTATCTTTTTGCATTCTAAGTTGGCATTCTCAAAAGCCAGAGATTCAATAGGTACTCATCTAGCATCTGGGTCTGTTATTCCTATTTGTACAGCCTTACTTAATCTTTGTTAAAAAAAAAAAAGTCACTAAAGGGTTCTCTCTGGCCCCATTTAACCCTGGTATATGATCTAATTCTTTTTCCTAGTTCTTGAATCCTGTCTCAAGCATTTTAGGCTGCTTTGTGGCATAGGGACAAGATTTGTTCATCGTAAAGAGCTTGAACCTGTGGGTCAACATAAAGGCCTTCACCAAGAATTTGATCGTGGGAAGTCTCAAGGGCTTTTGCTTTTCCCTTTTGTTCCAAATTTTTTGCCTCTTCTCTAAAATATATTTTTACCTGTCATGTGATCCAGTAAACTGTAATCTTTATTGTTCAGCAGATGTTGTGGTTGCAGAGTCATGACTAAAAGTAATACAACCAGTGGCAACAGGAACAGTCCTGAGCTGTTTTAGTTTCCTGTCTTAGTACTGGTTAAATACTGAGAAATATGCTTTGCTTGACAAATTAAAAGCAATTAAATCAATTCCATACATGGAACAAGAAATCCAGAACCCACAGGCAGGGAGCAGAAATTGGAAGCTGCACAAGTCATCACATGGCAAGGAACTGTGCCGGAGAACATGGAAGTCATGTGTGCACTTAGGAAATTTCCAAGTTGCCACACACAGTAAACCCTGATGTGGTGGGAATTCTATGAAAAAAAAACACTTAGGTAAAAGCAAGCAAGGCAGGCAGGGTTGGGAGACTGTCTGGGCTGCGGACTGGCTAGGCCATTAGGCCATCCACCTGGTTAGACATGGAGTCTGAATCCATGTGGGTGCTAAATGAAGAAGGACACTTAAAAGAAATCCAATACTAGCTCAGAATTGAGAAAAGATGGTTATTTATTTAGAGGTAAACTCATAAATCAGAATTCTCTGCTTGAACAGAGATCAGAAACTGAATCCCACAACCAGAAAAGAGAGAGTCCAGAGCCCAGATTCATGCTCTACATTGGCCTATATAATATAAGAGGCCCCAGTCTCATTCTGAGATTCCTGGAGGCAGGATCACCATTTCAGACTGAGGTCAAGTCAGGATGGCTAAAGGTGACCCCAAGAAACCAAAGGGCAAGATGTCGTCCAGACCTGCAGGGAAGAACGCAAGAAGAAAAACCCCCGAGGTCCCAGTCAGTTTTGCGGGGTTTTCCAAGAAGTGCTCTGAGAGGTGGAAGACAATGTCCGGCAAAGAGAAATCAAAGTTTGATGAAATGGCGAAGGCAGATAAAGTACGCTATGATCGGGAAACGAAAGATTATGGACCAGCTAAAGGAGGCAAGAAGAAGAAGGACCCTAATGCCCCCAAAAGACCTCCGTCTGGATTTTTCTTATTCTGCTCTGAATTCCGCCCCAAGATCAAATCTACAAATCCTGGAATCTCCACTGGAGATGTGGCCAAAAAGCTGGGTGAGATGTGGAATAACTTAAGTGACAGTGAAAAGCAGCCTTACATTACCAAGGCCGCAAAGCTGAAGGAGAAGGAGGAGAAGGATGTTGCTGACTATAAGTCCAAAGGGAAGTTTGATGGTGCCAAGGGTCCTGCTAAGGTTGCACGGAAAAAGGTGGAAGAGGAAGAGGAGGAGGAAGAAGAGGAAGAAGAGGAGGAGGAAGAGGAGGAAGATGAATAAAACTCCATCTCCTTGTGAATATCTTAGAGTAGGAAATCGCCGTGATTGACACATCTCTTATTTGAGCCGTGTCTATTGCCCTCGTTAGATTTAATTACAAAATTTGATCACGATCATATTGTAGTTTCTCAAAGTGTCAGTGGTTTACATGAAGTGGCCGTGGGTGTCCGGAGTGCCCTGAAACTGTATCAAAGTTGTACATAGCTCCAAACATTTTTCAAATGGAAAGGCACTTGCGTGTCCTCCTCACTCTGTGCACTTTGCTGTTGGTGTGACAAGGCATTTGAAGATGTTTCGGGCATTTTGTTTGCAACTCATAAGGTAGTGTTAACTCTATGGCTGATTATTGGCTAGAAATCCTGAGTTGTCAACTGTACATATCTATAATTTGTAAAGAGAACAAAACAACCCAGACAGATTCTTTTTTTTTTTTTTTCGAGACAGGGTTTCTCTGTGGCTTTGGAGCCTGTCCTGGAACTAGCTCTTGTAGACCAGGCTGGTCTCGAACTCACAGAGATCCGCCTGCCTCTGCCTCCCGAGTGCTGGGATTAAAGGTGTGCGCCACCACCGCCCGGCCCCAGACAGATTCTTGATGCTCCTTGTTTGGCTTGGAGGCTGTGAGGGAAGATGCCCTTTGGAGGGGGCCGTAGCTCAGGGCGTGCACTGTGAGGCTGGACCTGTTGATACTGCGGTGGGCATCCATTTAGCTTCAGGTTGTCTTGATTTTGTATATAGTGGCATAGCATTCTGCTGACATTCTTAGCTGTGGAAAGGGGGAGGGGTCAGCTGGCATGAGGAAGTGTTTGGATTTTTTCTTTAGTTAAGTGCTGTAGATTTTCAGCTGTTTTTAAACTGTAGAGCTCATCATTGTCAGCAAAGCAAAGAACTACTGCATCAACAAAAGTTCAAGAACCTCTGCACCTAAACGCAATTTGCAACATTCTGTTATTTTTTGTATGTTTAGAATGCTGAAATGTTTTTGAAGTTAAATAAACAGTATTACATTTAATATATATATTATATATATATGAGGCCATGTCCCAATGGGTAACCACTGGCTGTTAGACTTACTACAGCATCACCCCCGTGGGATTTAATGAACAGGGAAGTGAAAAGGGGAGTTTATGATAGTCAACTGGAAGAGAGAAGTGGCCATGTGGGAAGAGAGAGAGAGAGAGAGCAGAGAGAGGAAGAGAAAGAAGAGGTGGAAGTAGGTGGAATTCTGCCTTTTAAAGGGACAGGCATGATGCCCTCTACCAGGTCCCCAAGGGGCACTGCCAGGTCTGCCTAAATACTACAATGGAGAGATTGTAAGAGCCAGAGGACCAAAAAATCTGCTGTGAGATTGTTTCTCCTGGAATCAACAAAATGGCTGCCCAAACAAGACCTGAACAAGGACAACAATAGACATGCTAGTAGGAAGAAGGAGGAGATATCACGGGATCCCACACATAAACAAAGAACTATGGGCAACTAAAAAATGCTGAGAGTGGGAGGAATAATCTTCTCCAGGGATGAGCTACCTAGCTGATAATCCAACACCAAGTGATCTGCCCTCTAATTGTAAGTATAAGTAATATTAAATGGACTTAGCAGGTTGTATTTGTATGTATTCAAAAGCTGCTTGTTCGTTTCCCGGCCACCCACACCCAAATAATCACAGAAATGATATGAATTACAACACTGCTCAACAGATGACTCAGGCATATTTCTAGCTAGCTCTTACATCTAGAATTAACCCATTTCTATTAATCTGTGTATCACCACAAGACTGTGGCTTACCAGCAAAGGTTCTGAGCATTTTTCCCCTCAGCAGCTATGTGGTATCTCCCTGACTCTGCCCCCTCTCTCAGTATGTGTGTGTGTGTGTGTGTGTGTGTGTGTGTGTGTGTGTTCAGTTTTCCAGCCTGACTTTAATCTGCTAGGTCATTGGTCCAAACAGCTTCATTCATAATTTTTTTTTCGCTGTGTAATACTACTTTATATAAATGTATTACATTTTCCTTACCCATTCTTAGGTCAAGGGGCATTTAGGTTGTTTCCAGGTTCTGGCTATGACAAACAATGATGTTATGGACATAGTTGAGCACATGTTCTTGGAATATAAAGATAAGAGCTGAAGGAGCATGCCACTAATGGAGCAGGGGATATGTTCACAGAGCCAGTACTTTCCCCAGACCACCTCCATCTGATGCCAATCAAAACAGGCCTTTTAGTTTAAAAAAGAAAAGAAAAAAAAAAGAAAGAAAGGAAGGAAGGAAGAAAGAAAGAAAGAAAGAAAGAAAGAAAGAAAAAAAGAAAAAAAGAAAGAAAAAGCTCAATATGCTTGTGCACATACATCAGTTACTTTATGTACAATAAGGAAATGGGGACAGGGAAATGAAAGAATAGAGAAAACTCTACTGTAGTAGTCAGGATGTGGTGGAACCAAATTGCGGCTTTCTAATTGCGAATGTATTCTTGGTCTATAACAAAATTCTGGAGTAAAGTAGCAGGTTCCCTTTTTGGTAGACACCTCCCGTCTGCTGCTGGAACACATCAATTGTATCTTCATCCTCCATTTCCAACTGTGCAGGTGTGTCTGTTTCATTGATTGGCTGCCCATCAAACCGGAATCTGATCTGCCTCATTGACAACCCCTGTCGTTCACAATAGGCTTTCATTAGCTTACTAACTGGTGTATGCCTCTTCATCTTAAACTAGACCACAGAGCCATCCTGCCCTGCCACCTTCAAATTAATATGATCGTTGTTCTCGGTCTTGACTCCTTCCTTGGGTTTCTCGTCGGCCATGGCGAACACCGGAGTCTCCTCAGCTGCCACTTCACAAAAGAGGCACCAGGTCTGCACTGAAGGAGCACCCAGGCAGCACCAGGAGCGGCAGAAGAAGGAGGCAGCAGCGGTGGACCAAGTTCATTTGTTTTATGTATATGGTTTCTAGGCTAACCACTGTGCCTAGAGTAAGAACCATTGTCAGCAATATGTATAATATATAGCATATAATTTCTGCCAGTATAAAAGAATATTTCTTGAGGCTTTATTAATCAACCAAGGTGTTATTTCTCTCTCCATAGTTTTTTTGTATTGCTGTTACTGTTTATACTGCAGGTACTAACAGTTTGAGTAGAGAATCATTCATAATAATGGGGTCATCATGAGGCTTCACCTTCCACTGAAAATTCATATATGGTGATGGCTAACTGTTGTCTGAGCTATTTGTCTTGTTGTTTTAGTAAACAACTCTGGGAAAAGCTAACATTGGGGAGCTATTGCCTTTCAGTTCTCAAGAGACAGAGTACAGGGCAGACATTGTATCAGGCACCTGCTGGTCACACAGCAATCACATTCTGGAACCAAAGAGAACAGGAAGTGTTCAGTTACAGCTGAGCTGTAAAACCTCAAGGACTAGCCCTGGTGACATACTTTTTCTCTCCAGAATTTAACTTGTAAAAGTTCAACAAGCTTCCCAAAGATTTCCACCTGCTCTTGAACCAATATTCAGACCTATAAGCCTATGTTGGAGGTTCACATTCCAACAGAAACAATGGGGAAGGAAGAGACACTTTTGTCCATGTTCCCACAAGTAAGGTGACAATTCTCCTAAAATACCTTCATCTGTGAACTTGCAATAATTTACAATGCATGTGGGCTTAAATAGTCAAACCCACTGTGTCATTCAAGGGAAAAAAATAATGTAGAAGAGGCCATATTTCAAATAGGAAGGAGATCACTGAGAGTTCAAGTGGAAAAAATAAATAAATAAAAGGTTTTTTTCTGTCTCTTAAATATTTCTGTCTCTTCCCCACCTCCGCCTCCCCTTTCCCTCCCCCTCCCCCAATCAAGTCCCCCTCTTTCGTCAGCCCAAAGAGCAATCAGAGCTCTCCGTCACGTGGGAAGTCCAAGGAAAACCCTCCTCCGTCCAGGTCTAGTAAGGTGAGCATCCATCACCCAGATGATTTTTGAACAAAAACTTACACAGTTCAAGTCCCAGACTTTAGTGAAGCCCACACCCAGTGTGAGAGACTTTTCCTTTAGCTGGGTCCTGACATCTGCTGCCCCACCATGAATAACTAGAACAAGCGTTTGCAAGTTCCTGTCAATTCCCACTTCTAAGGAAAAAAGACCCTTAAAACGTTACATGAAAAATCATGAGACATCAAAGAATAAGAAAAAAAGACAAAAAAAAAAAACCCCAAGAGATTGGTTTATTGCACAGGAATCTGGAAAATACTGCCTAATTCTGTTTAATAAACACAGGATGACCCTTGCTTAAAGATAGTCCAGATATTTAACTTGTGGTTTAATGAACCCAGAACCACAGCTAAGTGGAAGATACAGACTGTGAGGAGGCCAGACACTTATCCCATGTGAAGTCACATAGCTCAGCCTGGTAGATCCACTGTCGCATTGAGCTATAACAGTTGAGAAGCTTTAAATAAAAGAATATTTTCAAAGGAATTAAGGCAGAAAATAAATAACATCTGTGACGCGACAGTCAGGTTCCAGGTCAGCTTCCTTAGGGGGTGCCAGGGTGCAGTCAGGTTCCAGGTCAGCTTCCTTAGGAGGTGCCAGGGTTCAGTCAGGTTCCAGGCCAGCTTCCTTAGGGGGTGCCAGGGTGCAGAGCACCACAACCCTGGACAGCAGCTCTCTGCACGCTTCTGTTCAAATGGCCATGTTTTAAGTTAGAGACCTTGTAGTGTGGGAAGGCTCGCTCTGACCCAGGGCTGTTGTTTCTTGACCAAGATACCCAGAATTCCAAGTGCAGAAGCTCTTTACAGAAGCTGGTTCTCTTGGAAATGGCCAAATGATCATTACAGGTTAGCTTGTCAGACCACAGTGCTCCAAAGTCGGAAATATTCCAAGATCCCAACCATTTTGAGCATTAGCACAAGACATAAGTAGAAATTCTGTACCCTTAATGAAGAGTGGCCGTCAGATGAAGGCTGAGACCATACAATTTTTCCAGCATCTGCAGGGATGAAAAGGGCCACTTCCGATCTCTTCAGCTTTGATATACAAATTTTGCTTCATATACAAATGTATTAGTCAGGGTTCTCTGAAGGAACAGATTTGATAGAACAATATATGCCTATGTGTGTATTCGTTTTATCAATTCTGTTCCCTCTCTCTATATATATTTATATATATGTGTGTGTGTGTGTGTGTGTACACATATTACATATATAGAGAGTCTCACAGGCTGTGAGTAGTCCAGCAATGCATATTCCCTGAAGGACCTGGTAGTTGCTCGGCCCAGGAGACTGATGTCTCTTGATGTCTCTGCTGTCTCGATCTGGCGCTGGTGTCCCTGGGAATCCCAGAGAGCAGCTGCTCTTCAGTCTGCCTTGGCATCATGAAGTGGGTTCTAACACCAGGGAAGGGATGCTTCAGCAGCAGGTGGGTGAACTCGCCAGGAGTGAGGGCAAGCAGGCCTTCCTTGTCCTTTCTGTTGGCTGCCACCAGGAGTGTGGTTCAGATTTGGGTGGGTCGTTCTCCTCAAATGATCCAATCAAGAAAATCTCCCACAGGCATGCCAGCTGCTTGGGTTTTAATTGATTCCCATTGTTTTCAAGTTGACAACCAAGATTAGTCATCACTACAGAATTATTTAAAAATTCTGGCTATAATTACATTTAGTCTATGTGTCTACACAACATAAATGAGTTTTATGTTTATACCTAAGTTTCTTCTCTGGCATATTTTATTGGCTGTATACTGCCAATTGTACCCAAGATGAAGTCTGACCTGGAAGTACAACCGTTGACTTTGGAGTTGCTGGTAAAAGACTATTTGAAAGAGGAGGCGCCATGACATTTCAAGACACTCGACTGACAGATTCTCTTAGCTTATTAGGCTGGACAAGCTGTGTACTGCTTGGTGATTTTCTCTTTCTCTTCTTTTTGATTTCTTACATTTTCCCCAGTGAACTCTATTACTTTAACAATCAGTAAAAGAAAATATAAAGAACATAAAATTTAAAACAATAATTTTATGCTTACAAATTGTTTTCATGGCTGTGTCCAGATTTCCACTCTGACCCCACCCCCCAGGAGCTACTTCTGGGAATAACTGCAGAAGGAATATCCTGAGAATTATTCTCAGGGGATTTTTAGACAGATCAATGTTCTCTGGCCTGCAGAGCCACAGAGAGCTTGAAGGATTAGATGTTCCAACCACAGTGGGGGAGGATAGATTTCCATGCTTGGCTTGATTGAAAGAGACAGTTGGAAGCATCCTTGGATCTGTTTCATCTCTACGTGGAGATGGCCTTAAAATGGTTGCCCCTTTCTGCCATTCTCCATATCCTTGACCAAAACACCTCCCATACGACACAATTGACAAATTATGTATCCTATTTGATAGTGGAGAGAGAAGGAGCGGGATATCTTCCTCTTACAATGCTAGTGGTGAACAGGTGAATGACAAGGGAGCCTAGGATATCACGGCCATAAGCTCCGGATGGAAAGGAAACGGGTGCTTAAAAATCATTTTACATGGGCATAAAGATTTATACAGTGCTAAACCAATGCATGTGTTCAAAAATATATGTTAAATGTTCCTTGTCCTTCCTGCCCATGAGTCACTGAAGTCTATCTTGACGTTATATTTGAGGTCTAAATTGGAGGCTTTCTCAGTGTCTTTCAGGTCACATCCATACTGTTTTGCAAGTTGTTTCTGATCTGCAAACCTGACTTGTTTTTATTTGTTCAAGACAGGGTCTCTCTGTGTAGCCCTGGCTGTCCTAAAACTCACTCTGTAGACCAGACTGGCCTTGAACTCAAAGATTTGCCTGCCTCTGCCTCCTGAGCACTGGAATTAAAGTTGTGCGCCACCATTGCCTGGCCAAACCTGACTTTTGCATTGAGATCTGCTGGTGTCTGAAAGGAAGTAGAGACACTACTACAGAATGTTGCTGCTCTTGACTTTCCAGAGCTATGTCAAAGGCCCAATTACCAAGCCAGGCCCACTGTCCTCCCACTTTGTTCAGTGACAGCATGGCAGCCCCTTTCTGCCCTGCTGGTTTAGACTACGGGAGGACATTGGATGGGTGTTCCATAAGCCAAGGATAACCAGCAGACAGGAGTCACTAACTGAGGCTGAGATGAAGCCGAAAGAAGCACATTGTCAGAATAATTATAATTCTCCTGTTTAGCATATCGACACTTTGTGGGGAGGTTGTTAGTGTGCCAATAGTTCAAGTTTCAAATTGTTGATCGATACGGCTTTCTGGAGTAGGATTCTTGTCCTTCTTGGGGCAACTGAAATCCTTGCAATACCTGGTTGCCCTCTTACAAGTTGTCTAAGGCATGTCACCTTTAGTGACCTCAAAATGAAGCATGTGTGATGCAAGTTGTGTAGTTTCCACAGACACTGGAACTCCATCTCTTGTTCTCTTCAGATCCGATTGTGCGTATTTGGAGTCTGGCATGCCATAAATGAATCATGACTTCGTCCATCCATCTGTCCATCCGTCCGTCCATCCATCCACCCATCCATCCAGTCATCTGTCTGTCCATTCATCCATCCATCCCCCTGTCCGTCCATCCATCCTCTGTCCATCCAGTCATCTGTCCATCCATCCGTCCGTCCGTCCGTCCGTCTGTCCGTCAGTCCGTCCACCCATCCATCCGTCCATCCAGTCATTTAACCATGCCACTCTACAAGGGGTCAGAGCTGGGTGTCTGCAGATGGGTACCTTCTAATGGCTGTGAGGAGGTCATCCTTTTTTCCTGAGCCACATGGCAAACTGGGATCGCACTGTCTTTAGTCACTGCAAAGACACGTGGATCATAACTCCACCCTTGTTCGGAGAGAGATGCAAAACACTGGCAGTTTACTTAGAAGACTTTGAAGCTGGGAGTCCATAGTACTTATTGTCAGGGAAGTCTTCTCAAAGTCTCAGTGTAGTCTATTACCTTTGGAGAAAGATTGTGGTGTGGGTAAAATGCCACCAAAATGCCCTATCTTTCCTTTGTATTTGTGTCTGTTCCAGACACTCAAGTCAAATCACCAGCTGAATGTTTTGGAATCAGCAGATCAGCTGCTCCTGCCCCTTGTAAGAATTTCTGGGGACATCTGTGACCACTCTCATGCTTTCTATCCGAAAGAGAACTTCTGCAGCAGCAGGGGTACTGGCTGAGCTGAAACCAGTTTGCTTTCCCGATGGCTTCTACATTTATCCACAGAATGATGGAATGATTCTCTTGATGTATGGCACTGAGACCGGGGTTCTTTGTACAGTATCTCTCCTCATCCAGGATTTTGCCTTCCATGGTTTTAGTTACCTGCAGTCTTGCAGGGTGTGAACACATAATACAGTATAATATGTTGAGAAAAAGACCACTTGCCATGTAACTTTTAGTTCAGTGTATTGTCATAATTGTTCTGTTTTATTATTAACTTATTGTCAATTTTTCAGTGTGCATAATTTACAATCAAATTTTGTCTCGTGGGGGCTGGAGAGATGGCTCAGAGGTTAAGAGCACTGGCTGCTCTTCCAGAGGTTCTGAGCTCAATTCCCAGCTACTACATGGTGGCTCACAACCATCTGTAATGAGATCTGGCACCCTCCTCTGGTGTGTGAGCATATAAATAAATAAATCTTTTAAAAAATTTTGTCGTGTGTGTGTGTGTGTGTGTGTGTGTGTGTGTGTGTGTAAGAAAAAGGCATAGTGTGTGCTCTATGGGATTGGTACTTCTGTTTCAGTCATCCACTGGGGAAGTGGAGATGGGTGAGGCAAGGGATGTTCTAACATAGCACATGTGAGTTGGGGGTTGCTACATTTCCTCCTCAGCCAACTGGATCCTGGATGGGTTTCCCTGTAGAGGATGCTGGGGGAGGATTATGGAGGAGGGGTAACTCCCTACAGAGGATGCAGAGAGGGGGACTTGTGGAGGAGGGGTAACCTCCTACAGAGGACGCTGGGGGCCTTGTGGAGGAGGGGTAACTCCCTACAGAGGATTCTGGTGGGAGGGGGACTTGTGGAGGAGGGATAACTCCCTACAGAGGATTGTAGGTAGAGGCTGCTTGTTCCTTTTCCAGCTGCCCAGACCCAAAATAATCACACAGAAATTGTATTATTACAACACTGCTTGGCCTATTAGCTCATGCTTCTTATTGACTGGCTCATATCTTAAATGAACCTATTTCTATTAACCTGTATATTGCCATGTGGTTGTGGCCTACCAGTAAGGTTCTGTCTGGTGTCTAGTGTCTGTCTCCTGTGGTGGCTACTTGGCTTCTCCTTGACTCTGCCTACTCTCTCCTCCTCTATCTGCTTGGAATTCCTGCCTTGCCCTATTCTGTGTCACAAAAGGCCCAAAGTAGCTTTTTTTTTTATTAACCAACGATATTCACAGAATACAGAGGGGAATCCCATATCACCTCCCCTTTTCTGTCTAAATAAAAAGGAAGGTTTTAACTTTAACATAACAAGATTACATACAACAAACTATTATCAAACAAGAACTACAGTTACAATATTTATATGTACTTTATCTTTTATCATAACTAAGGAAAACTACAACTATCTATTCTTCAACTCCATCAAAGACTCCAAAAGGATATAATATTACCTAGGTAAACAAGAAGTGCATTGTAAGCAACTTCCAAAACTAATCACCAAAGTACTTTGGAAACATTTGAGTACCCATCTTCAGCCAACAGGCCCATAGTATCTGGCAGAGTTTTCCATGAAGAAAGAAATTTCAAAGACAGTTCCACCTATATTGGCAGTTTGTCAGTCACTTTCTTCTGTGTCCTACAGAATATCTGGCAGACATTTTTTTTTTATAAAGCAGGAACCACAAAAGACTGTCTTACCTTCTTTTGACAAGTTCAGCAGTCATTTTTCTGTGGGTCCTGCATATCCAGTTCATCAAGCAGTCCAGGCAAGAGCAGTTTCTTGCCCACATGGCTAACCAACTCTATAAGGAGCCTCTTCAGTGCCCATCTTCCTCCTGAAGTAATTGGTGCTACCAGGAGTACATGTGTCCCATTGTCATAAAAAGTCCTAAGTTTTTAAAGCATTTTAAATACCACATTCTGTAGTCATTGAAAGAGTTGAAGAATACCTATCTAACTGAAATATCTCTATATATATCTAGGAAAACTAATTACATGACTACAAGTTTGACTATTATAAATGACTATTAATCTGTATTTGTTAACTATACATTGCATTTTAAATGAGCTGCACAAACACAATACCTTAATCAAGAGCAGAAATATAACAAAATTGACCTTAAATTTGTATCAACAAAGCAAGATCCATATCAATGCAAAGTGTTTCTCTCTAACATTTATAAACAGTAATTTAGGAATTTGGGTATAGTTCTCTCCAAACTGCTTCTTGCTTTTTGTTGAGTGAGGTAATTTTGGAGGTTTATGGAGACCTTTCAGGGGTTCTTGTTCCATTGAACTACATTAGTCTGGAAAGAATCCACAGGTTCTCATCCTCTGTGGAAACAAAAGCAGAACCTCTTTTCCAAAGCAACATATCCTTAGACCCAAATTTTGAAGTCAAGATACCTTTAAAACATATTGTGGTTTAGCTTAGCAGCATGTAAAATGAAATGTCTCTCTGTACTTAGCTTATTCACCCTCAAAAAATTCAAAGAAAACACAATAATATACATAATACTGTTGTAATAAGAGCGGTGGGGCTGTGTCCTCAGCACCCCGGCCGCCTGGCTAGCTTATGCCCCGAAATAACAACACACAAACTGTATTCTTTTAAAGAGGCTGGCCCATTAGTTTCAGCCTCTTAACCCATTTCTAATAATCTATGTAGCACCACGAGGTGAGCTTACCAGGAAGATTCTAGCCTACGTCCATCCTGGGTTGGAGCTTCATCACGTGTCTACCCGGGAGAGGGGAGCATGGCCTCTCTGAGCTCACTTCCTCTTCCTCCCAGCATTCTGTTCTGTTTACTCCTCCCACCTATGTTTTAACCTATCAGGGCCAAGCAGTTTCTTTATTGCTTAACCAATGAAATCAACAGATTGATATATGATACTCCCACATCATAATACAGACTCTCTATGTATATTCCATCTTTATGTGGCTTATTTTTCTTCAATTCTTTAATCTATGACTGTCTCTTCAAAGACTTTGTTTTATTTTTTTAATGATTTACTTCTTTTTATAACTCTCTATACTCTTTTTCTTCTCTCTCCCAAGCCCATGTACATTTTTTTCAACACACTGTGACTCGTTTAGAGTTCTTTTATGTCTGAATCTGTCCTATTGTGCATCTGAAATCCTTTTCCGACAAAATGCCTTTTAAAATGGTAAGCAGTGTCGTCACCATGGCCCTGGATACTGGCTCTGCGTCTCTCAGCCTTTTAACATGGCAGAGGTAATTCACTGCTAGCTTTGGGACCTCTGGGAGGGAGCCGTCCTCATCACTTCAACTCTGAGTAGCACCGTGAAGTATATAAATCCTTTTTATCTGAGTAAAAGCTAAATCTGCCAGGCAGCGCACTGCAGGGCCTGGAAATATCCCTGTGTATGGCGGTGGGGATCTATCATGCTCTCCTGCTTGTGCACGCCTAGCAGTCTCTGTCTGGCCACTTTACCAGGCTGGGTGCTGAATGACATGCTCTTAGCTACTTTCCTCCTAACCCTGAGCAGGCATGCATGCCTCTGGGCCTGAAGTGTGTGACTTGCCATGCAGATTAGCCCAATGTTGTGAGCCATTCTGTAGGCAGAGGCTGGTAGTTTATTTGCCAGATACACAGACCCAAAACAATCACACAGAGACTGTATTATTACAACACTGCTTGGCCTACTAGCACACGCTTCTTAGGGGCTAGCACTTATATCTTAAATGAACCCATTTCTGATAATCTGTATATTACCACGTGGTTGTGGCCTACCAGTTAGGTTCTTTCTGGCGTCCGGCGTCTATCTCCTGTGGCCTGCTACATGGCTTCTCTTTGACTCTGCCTTTCTCTCCTCCTCTATCTGCTTGGAATTCCCGCCTTGCCCTATTCTATGCTGCAATAGGTCCAAAACAAATTCTTTATTAACCAATGGTATTCACAACATACACAGGGAAGTCCTACATCAGGGGATGCTGGGAGAGACTTGTGGGGGAGGAGTAACTCCCTACAGAGAATGCTGGGGGAGACTTGTGGGGGAGGGGTAACTCCTTACAGAGAATGCTGGGAGAGACTTGTGGAGAGGGGGGGTGATTCCCTACAGAGAATGCTGGTGGGGGGAGACTTGTGGAGGAGGGGTAACTCCCTACAGAGAATGCTGGGAAGAGACTTGAGAGGAGGGGTAACTCCCTACAGAGAATACTGGGGGAGACTTGTGGAAGGGGGTAACTCCCTACAGAGAACGCTGGGGGGAGACTTGTGGAGGGGGCTGATCCCTGTAGGGCACAGTAGAGGGAGACTTACAGAGAAGAGGTGGCCTCCTGAAGTATGGGTGTCACTTGCTGTCATTTTTGCCACAGTAGTGATGCTGTACCTTGGTAGCAATAGCAGATTCCAGCAGCTGGAAGCTGCTGTTTTCAGTTTTTCAACACCAGCTAACCTCAGGGACATCAGCCTTAACCAGGTGCCCCTACATCTCCAGAACCCTGTAACGTCAGCCTGCCCAACACCCCCCATCCCCCTGCCAGCAACGTCAGCCTGCCCCTGCTTCCCCAGCCCCAGGTAAGGTAAGCTGTATATTCAGAACCATCATGTATATAGCTTGAAATAAATCCATGGAAGTCTTCAGACTGTGAAAACCGGCAAACACTGCCAATCAGAGCTTCCCCTGGAGAGTTAAAAACTCACTGATGTATTACGACTTGGGCCCATGAACAATTGATTCACAACGGTGAGTGTTGGTCTAAGAGTGATTTCCACCATAAGGTAGAGAAAGATCCTCCAGACCCAAGGAGGAGAAATTAGTGGGGAAACAGCATAGGTGAATTGCTAGGGTAAAATCTTCCTGGCGTGAACCAAAGCAAACTTTGGGGAAGCGTGTAGTAAGAGCTGGATTGGGCTAGAGGCACGCGACAGAGATGATGGAGACACACTACCAGAGTGCTGTGTCTCAGCCGGTGCCGTGACGGAGAGCTGGAAACATGGGTGCTTCTCTCCCACAGGCACTCGTGCCTATATCTCTTTCCACTCCAGCAAAGTCAAGAAAAGCACAAGAGACTGTTGGGGAAAGAGGTTCGTTCGTCCCCCCTGCTCAGTCCCGAAATAATCACACATGAACAATTATTTGAAACACTACTTGGCCTATCAGCTCTAGCTTCTTTCTAGCCCTTATATCTTAAATTAACCCATTTCTATTATTTTATATTTCACCATGAGGCTTGTGGCCTATCGGCAAGGTTCCAGCTGCATGGCTTCTCCACCTATTTTCCCTGCCTAGCTCTGTTCTGCTAAGCCAGTGGCCAAAACAGATTTATTCATTAACCAATAAAAGCAACACATAGACAGAAGGACCTCCCACACCAAGAGACTTCCAGACTGTTCAGGCCAATGGGTCATCCTGTCAAAAAGGCAAGTAAAGTGATGTCTGATCAGAATCTCTGGGAGCAGTAATGACAGAAGAAGCCAACAGAGGATTCTGATAAGCATGGACCAGGGCTGCTGTCCTTCTTATAGGACAGGTTATCTGCAACCTAGTCACCTTCTGGGAAAAGTGAAGAGATGCAGAAGCTGACTCTTCTTTAGAACAGACACTGTGCTCTGAATTGTAAGATGATATTTCCATGGTGAGATAGAAAATGGTGACTCAAGAGATAAGAACCAGGGAATGGAAAAGAAAGCTAAAAATTCCCTCCGGCATTAAATACTGAAGACAAACACACTGTGTTGGTTTTTTTTTCTTAAGTTAGTTTATTAACAGTGGCAGATATGATATGGGAGAACCTAAGAAAGGAAATCATTATTTCTGAATGTTTGTGTGACAATGAAGATGTTTGTGTGGCAATATTGTGTGAGTGGAGAAAACAGATGTCATAATTGACATTTATCTCCATCAGTGAACAAAGAGTAGATTTATTAATTCATTACTTACTTACTTACTACCTTAATAATGGCACCTTGCTTTTGAAAACAACATTCATCAGGTAGAAGTAATATTGCTCATTAAAATTTTACTGATATTTTTACATTTATTTTTATTATATTTGTAGTCAGTAAGAACATAATAAAATAATAAATCTATACTACTTGTTCATGAGACTCATCTTTCCTTTAGAAAGGCTCTGTATAATATTTTGTTTTAAAAGGGGCCATGAATTATTTAATATTTGATAACCATATATAAGTGAGATCTTTAAATAAAATAATTTTATAATCAGCCTTTTAAAGATTTGGTCTGTTTTTAATGCCTCATTTTATTATAGGGCTTGCTAACTTTTCTACCATTTCTTCCAATTCCTCTATATTATGCTTTCCTTATTGATGAAAGCCCTTTATTGGGCAACCACTCAATTAAAGGCCCATTTCAAGATGCATCCTGGAAGAGCATCTGCCTTGAATACATGAGGCCTGGGTTCGAACACCAGCACTACCCAAACAAACAAATACGATATAGTAGTATTTCCCTCTTTTTTCTGATTCTGATTACTGAATTCATAAAAATGTTAACACTGTGCATGGAAAACAGAAGACAGTTCCCCGAAGTTGAGTTTGCTGTAGATCTCTCTTAATCCTCTGGTAGACATGGATTCCTGTCAATCTGTGTACTAAGAGAAGAGAGGGAGGCTTGGAGAAAACCGTGGGAAATGCCAGCATAAAAGCTGTGTGCTGGCTGATGGGAAATGGGGGCGTGAACAAGTGGAGGGGGAGCCATGAGTGCAACGCAATGGAAAGGAGAGGGGGAAAGAAACTCACAGATGCTAACGCCCAAGAGACCTTCAGGGGACACAGAAGGAAGCAGACCCTGTGAGCAAGGCTGCTCAGAGAGCGCTGTGTCTGCCTAACTATGTCTTTTGCAGAAAATAAAGCAGAATAGGTGAGAACAGTTTTGTGGGGTCTACGTGACAGAACTCTTCCAACTTCTGCGCTCTGTGGGGTTACCCTGGGGAGCTTTTCCAAGACCCTGTAGTTCCCATGAAGAAGTAAGATTTTATCGTTTGCCATACCTGATGGGCACTGGTCTAAGAAAGCCAATTATTAAATCTTTAGCAATTTTGTAAGCAAGTTGTTAGATATGGCTATTTTAAAAATTAAATGAACTTAACTTATAGTGGCATAAATATTAAAAACTATACTCAAAACTCATCACTTTATGAAACTCAAAAGATTTATAGAGTACAAAGGGCCATCACTTTGTGATTATGTTAATTTCAGCTCCATGTCACCATGTTCTGAAGGCTCTTCACATGTCTTAGTAGGAATTCCATACAATGACGTTGTGCTGTGGGGTGGTTTGAATAAGAATTGCCCTCATGGGCTCATATGTTTGAATGCCTGGTCTTTAGGGAGTATTGCTACTCCGCAGGAATTAGGAGGTGTGGTTTTGTTGGAGGAAGTGCGCCATGGGGTGTGGGCTTTAAGGCTTCAAAGGCCTAAGGCAGGCCCACTAACTCTCTCTTCCTGCTGCTTCTGGATTCAGATGTAGAACTTTCAGCTTCTTCTCCAGTACCCAGGTCTGCCTGTGCCGCCATAACTTTCTGCAGAACTGTAAGCAAGCCCCAAGAGTTGCTGTGGTCATGGTGTCTCTTCTCAGAAATAAAACACTGATTAAGATATGCAGGTTTTTTTTTTTTTTTTTTTTGTCAACTTGATCCAAATTAGGGTCGTCTGAAAAGAGGAAACACCAATGAGAAAATGCCCTTATCAGATTGGTCTTTAGGCAAGACTGTGGGCATTTTCTTGACTGATGATTGATGTGGAAAGGCCCAACCCACTGAGGGCAGTGTCATCTCTGGGCAGGTGGTCCTGGAGGGTATAAGAAAGCAAACAGAGCAAGCCCGTGAATAGAGTTCCTCTATGGACTTAGCATTGGTTCCTGCCCTGATTTTCCTTTACAATGGACTATAAACTGTAAATTGAAATAATCCTTCTTTCCCCACTAGCTTTTAGTGATGACATTCCATCACAGCAATAGAAAGCAAACTGGAAAAGTTATGTAACTGCATATTCCTCCCTACCCTGCCTTCAGTGGATCCACACCCATGGGCTAGATTCAGTTACAGTGGAAGGATTTTGCGTGGAAATCAGTAAATGATATAAATTAGGGCTTAAAATAGTTTGTTAATTGTCTAACTATAACAACAGGGTGAAGAAAGGATTCATAATACAGGTTAAATCGTGTTGTGCCTGTAACTATTATATCATAGATGATCCAAGAAACAAAAAATATTCTTCTATTATTTAAAAGCAATTATTTAATACATTGGAATATTGTTTACATTGTTGAAGAAGAGTAATACCTTGGCATGTCTTTGCTGTTTCATGTTTGTCTCTCATTTTAAGAAAACAATAACCTAATTCATGTCAGAACTATCTTTTTCATCATTGTGATGCTGTTCTTGGTTGTCAGCTTCACTACATCTGAAATCAACTAAAATCCACAAATGGAGGGCATACAAGAGAGGTACTTTAGCTTAATTTGAAGTACGTAGATCCACTTCTAATCCAGACCTTTGATCTGGCAGCCTTTATAAGGACGTGGGAGAGGGGATCCCTTGCTTCTTGTCTGCTTGCGCTCGCCTTGTTAGCCTGTCTACCCCTCACTGTCGTTACAGCCACCTCTTCAGGATTCCAGCGTGCACTGAATGCCAGCTGAGACATTCAGCCTTGCGGGCTGAGAAACTTCTGGATCCTTGGGACTTTCCATTCACAGCCAGCCATTGTTGGCTTAACTGGACCACAGCCTGTAAACCCTTTCAATAAATCATATATACATACATCCTATACGTTCTGTTACTCTAGAGGACACTGACTAATACAGTTACAAGCAATGTTGGCTTCAGATTCGAGAGTCTGGCAAGAGTTAGTTAAATCATTCTCTGAAAACCAGTTGAAGATGTAGAATTTAAACAGTATTATATATTTTGTAATTTCTAAATTGCACGGTACACCTTTTTTATCAGTACATTTATCACACACTTACATACAAATGTATGCATGCAGTATTTAGTGTTCTTGTTGGAAGGTCAGTTATTAAACCCTGCTGGGTCCTCACTGGGTAGAGTTCCCATTTCCTCACACAAAGAACAACATCAGAAGTCTTCCTTTATAAAAGGAGTTGGGGCCAATGACAATCATAAACATAAGATGTACTGTACTACACCTTTAATCCCAGCAGTCGGGAGGCAGAGGCAGGTGAATCTCTGTGAGTTCGGGGCCAGCCTGGTCTACAATGTGAGTTCAGGGCAATACAGAGAAACCCTGCTTTGAAAAAACAAGAAAAAAAAGGAAAAGAAAAAAGAAAAAAAAGAAAGAAAAGAAAAATAGAAGAAAATTAAAATTACTGTGGTAATTGGGCCACCACCTGTGGTCATGTTGGTTTCCAAGGGCCATACTGCCCCTGGAGTCATGCTGATCTGAGTGGCCTGTGTTGCCACCCAGGGCCATGATGACATCCGGGTCTGAGCTGCTGCTAAGGGCCATTCTGGGTCCATGTCTCTAACACAGACAGGATCTATGTTGCTGTCTGTGGTTCCTGTTACCACCAAAGGCATGCAAAGACCCGGGGTCTGGACCATCACCTAAGGCCAAGTGGGTGTCTGAGGGTCATGCTGCAGTCAGGGCCTTACAGATTTCAATGACCCGTGCTGTTACAAGGGGCCATGGTGACGTTGGGGCCCTGGTGGCAACTGAGGGCCATGTCGAGTATCTGATATCCCTGGCTCCTGTTATCACTGAGAGCTGTGAGATGCCTGTGGTATGGTCAGCCACCTGAGACTATGCTGGTGTCTGAGGGACGTGCTGCCACTGGGGCCATACTGATCTGGGTGACCTATGCTGCCACTGGGGCCATGGTGACATATGAGTCCAAGACACTACAGAGGGCCACGTTTGGGTCCATGTTTCTGCTGCTGCTGCTGGAGTCTGTGCTGATGTCTGGGTGCCATAGGAACCATGCCTGCTGAAATCCGAGGGCCGTGCTAAGCCAGTCTCACCCCTCACTGGCCTGGGATAGCTGGCCTTGGCCCTCACCGGACCCTGTATAGGAGAGCTGATTCTGCACCTCTGTTCCTGAAAGCCCCCCACCCCCGGCACTTGGGAGAGATGTCTCCACCTCTCTCCGAGTGTGTGGGAGAGCTAGCCTTGATGACGTGGGCCTAGAAGAGCTGACTCTGCCCCTTGCCTTGTACTTTTGGTTTCATCGCTGGATCCCTGGTGTTGTAAGCTATTACCTCATTAAAACTTACTATTTCAGATTGAGCTAGCCTGGTTATTATACCGCATCAATTTGGTGCTCTAATGTGTGGCTTTTTGCCTCCCCCAGGACCAGGGACCAGGGAATGCCAATCCAACTGAACAGCTACAGTGATGTGGAGCAGAAGAAGCTTTTCTTTTAATGAAGGAAATAATTTATCCTGATTTGTGCCCGGTTGCTAAAAAGGCAATTACTCTTCCAAAATGGAAAGAACTACTTGCTATTAAAAATACATTTTTAAATAACACGCCTATCACCATGCTTCTTTGTCAGCTTTTTTATCCCCTAAAACAACTAAAAATAAAATAGATGATGAGAAAAAGGATTTTGTGTGTCAGAGGGGATTGGGTTTTGTTTTTTCTGAAGGAGAAAAATAGACATTTTTGGCTCTTTTGAGCAAATAGTAGAGCCATGTTCAGCAAGGCAAGGTCAGTGTAACAAAGACTTTTAGGTGACATCAAAGCTTGGAATGGGATCAAAGACCCTGAGATGAAGAACACTTCTATAATTACTTCTAAATCTTTTGTCAGCCTTAGAAAAGCTTCCTCAGCTGGAGAGTGCTGGCCTCTGCTGATATGGTGGAACTTAGATAAGGTAAGGGCAGGGAGCTGCAGTGCTGAAACTGCCAAGGGTGTGTGATGCTTCGGTGAGACCTCGGCACTGCTACTGACCAAGACCTTGCTTGGTTTCTAGACATTCAAGTCTGCCCTTTCATTTCTGCCTATACCTCCTGGTTGTGGGGATTCTGTACATTCTGGACACAGCTACTACAGAGTTAGTAGCATGTCCCAAGCAATGCTCTCAGTTTTACCCAGCTGGTTCCCAAGTCTGTCACTACAGAACACAGCAGATGCTCTGGGCAGAACCGTCCAGTCCAGTCCTTATCTTCATCTGGGGCAGCTCCTACCTGCAGCTGACACCTTTGTCCAGTAGTGGATTTGAACCAGCAAAGCCTCAGAATGTTAGCCCCCAAGGAAGGGGCAAAGGAAAACCATTTTCCTCTTACAAATATTCAAGTTTTTGATACCAGACAAGCCTCCAATTCCCTCTTGGTTCCAACTGGTGTCTATAACATACTTCAATATTGATACAAGCCAGAGCAACAGGAGTTTGCACAGTTTAGGGCCTCAGTTTTTGCACGGCTCCAGGAGTGTTTCTCTAGTCTGTGCCTCCCCCTAGGAGACTCTACCCAAGCAGCTATTCACCCCGTTTGGAAGAAGATGACACCGCCACTGAACTGCCAGAGAAACTGCGCCACCTGTAGCCCCTCCCATCCAGCACAGAATGATCTATGACGTATTCCTGGAAGCAGGAAGGGCGCCACCCTGTAGGGGTGAATTTAAATTGTGTGGGCACATGGGCATATTAAAGTCCTATCAGAGAAATCAGGCCCAAAAGTTAACCGGACGTATCAGAGTGAGGAAAGGGTGTGATTCCCCTCTAATAGCTCCGTAAAGTGACGGGCACCTAAGGCTGTGATCCGGGGCCCCGCCCAACCCATCACCTTCATCAAGGACGAGCACTCCCAACTTGGCGCCACCCTCTGTGGTCAGTGCTGCCTGCTCGCCTATGTGTTCGGCTGTGTGGAGAAGACTTGCCTGGCTGTTTCCTGTGCCTGACTGGTTTCCAACTCTGGATCTAGCTTGACCTTTTTACCTTACACGTGAACTCTGCAGCTTCTCCTGTACAACAGACTGCGGCAGCCCCAGAGCAGCTCTGCCAGCTCTGGTCGGCTTCACTCTCTCGTCAATGCGGATTCAGCCGACTCCTGAAGCCTCTCGAACTCTGCAGCATTCATTCCGTAACACACATGTATGTATATAGATATGTTTACTGTGTGCTGGGTGATATGAGAGTTAATATTAGTAAATAATTTCAAAATAAACTGCCCAGGCCGCCAAGGTAGGTGGATTTTATTAAAAATTGCTGCCATGGGGGCTGGAGGGATGGCTCAGAGGTTAAGAGCACTGACTGCTCTTCCAGAGGTCCTGAGTTCAATTCCCAGCAACCACATGGTGGCTTACAGCCATTTATAATGAGACCTGGGGCCTCCTTCTGGCTTGCAGGCACACGTGGAAGGAATGCTATACACATAATAAATAAATAAATAAATAAATAAATAAATAAATAAATAAATAGCTGCCATTAAAGCTGTTGTTAATTGTTGTTCAATAAACTCTAACGTTATGGAAAGACAACAGCATGCTCATGGATGCTCCTTGCACAATACACCCGTGCCTCACACAGCACAGCCCGTGGGTACTTCTTGCACAATACACCCGTGCCTCACACAGCACATAATACACCCATGCCTCACACAGCACAGCCTGTGGGTGCTCCTGTACAATACACCTGTGCCTCACACAACACAGCCCGTGGGTACTTCTTGCACAATACACCCGTGCCTCACACAGCACACAATACACCCATGCCTCACACAGCACAGCCCGTGGGTATTCCTTGCACAATACACCCGTGCCTCACACAGCACAGCCCGTGGGTACTTCTTGCACAATACACCCGTGCCTCACACAGCACATAATACACCCATGCCTCACACAGCACAGCCTGTGGGTGCTCCTGTACAATACACCTGTGCCTCACACAACACAGCCCGTGGGTACTTCTTGCACAATACACCCGTGCCTCACACAGCACACAATACACCCATGCCTCACACAGCACAGCCCGTGGGTATTCCTTGCACAATACACCCGTGCCTCACACAGCACAGCCCGTGGGTATTCCTTGCACAATACACCCGTGCCTCACACAGCACAGCCTGTGGGTGCTCCTTGTACAATACACCCATGCCTCACACAGCACACAATACACCCGTGCCTCACACAGCACAGCCTGTGGGTGCTCCTTGTACAATACACCCGTGCCTCACACACCACAGCTCCCTGCTCCGGCCAGCTGCAACTCGAGTGCTCAGGGTGCCCAAATGTTGCGGGATATTCTTTTACACTGTTGAAGAAATGCCATTGGGATTTGTTTAATAAAGAGCTGGATGGCCAATAGTTAGCCAGGAAGAGGCTAGGCTGGATTTGGGGGACAGAGAGGTCTCAGAGAAGAAGAAAGGCCGGGTGGCCAGCTGAATGTAGAAGAAGCAGGGCATGCAAGAGGAGAGGCAAAAGCCACAAGTCACATGACAACATGTAGATTAAAACAAATGGGTTAAGTTATAAGAATTAATTAGAAACAAGCCTAACCTATAGGCCAACATTTCATAATTAATAAGAAGTCTCTGTGTCATTTCGTGTGAGCTGGCAGCCCAAAGAAAATTCCAGTTACATATGGCCATGTATATTCTAATTGTAGCATGAATAATATAAACCCAGACACAGATATTGGAGTTCAACCTGAAAACCAGAAAAGCAAGGCAGTGAAGCCACTAGAGAAGCCTTACCTCTACCAAGGCTGGGCGACCACAGACTAAGCCAACTAAACAGACTCAGCCTCTCTCCTCCCATTTTATATCCCTCCAGAGCTGGGATTAAAGGAGTGACTCCCTAGTACTGGGATTAGTACTGAGCCACCACCTGGATTTGTTTCAGCCCAGGGTGGCCTTGAACTCACAGAGTTCCGCCTGCCTCTGTCTCCCAAATCCTGGGATTAAAGGTGTGTGTTACCACTGCCTGACCTCTAGTGCTTAACTTTGCCCTTCTGATATTCAGGCAAGCTTTGTTTAAAAATATTATTATACCCCATAAGGCCTGAGAAAGCTAAAAATATGTTCAGAACATGGAGTCAAATGTGGCTTTCTGATCACTGCAGTCTCTCAGATAGGCTCGGTGGCATACAGAGACGCAGCTGCCAGCTTCTGCCTGTGGCCTGGAGCCAGCCACCAGTGCTATGCGCAAAGGTGAGCTGTGTGCTAGCTGACAAAGCAATTTAATATTTGTCTTGCCAGTCAGAAACTGCTGCAGGCACTTAGTAAAGCCAGATCCAGACACAGAAAACCTCTAAAAAGGCACAGTATGCTTACAAATGTGCTTAGATGCTGAAGAAAGAAAAGAAAATGGGTATAGGCATCATAAAAGTTTTAAAATAACAAAGTCTTTAAAAGGAGAGTAAAGTAATATAAAAATAAGGCATGTTAAGGATGAAAACTACTGTTACACAGGGAGTGTGGATCTTATATGGTGCTTTGTTAATTTTGAATGTTTTAATACTAATAAACAGAAAACGGCAGCTGTTGAGAGACACTGGATTGAAGAAGGGGCTGCCAAATTAAACTAGCCTAAATGCTTTAGGAATGCCTTAACTTTAAAATGGAAGTCAGAAAATGTATTACTTTGGTGAAGAGATTATGTTTTTGTTCCACAGAAAACAAAAGGCTGCGGGTTCACTCAAAATTAAAATGGATCAGGTTTGACTGGAGGAGACCCCCTTGAAAATCCTGACCATAGACATAAAGAAGTAAACCTAAAAAAATTGCAAGACAGGTAACGTATATTTAACTTGCTTAAATATGAAACAAACAAACAAAAAAACCATTTTTGACTGGTTTGTGTATAACATGTGGTCCATACTTGTGTTACTGTAGATATGAATGTTACCTTTGAAAGTTTGTGTGTTTTCAGAGCAAAGGGACTTAGCACCAATAAAAACAGGAGACCCAGGGGATCCAGCCTCTCACGAGCCTCTGTTGCAGTTTCCTCAGAGTTCTGTATCCAGAACAGCTTCAAGGCTGCTGACTGAGATGGTCCAGCCTCAGAAACTATTCTAGTCAGGAGTACAGATAAGCCTTGTGCTTTCCTATTGCACAGAGACTGGACAACAAATGTTATGGCTATTTTTCCTAGGACTTGACCATTATCTCAGTTTTCCCAGGGTTCCCCAAAGATTCCATCCCCTCCTAGACAGCAGGAAGTAGTCCAGAGAACATAGTGCCCACATTCCCAAGAGATGGATCATTTGGTGGGTTATGGATGTTTGTCATTTAGGGAAGTTGGTTTAAAACTGTTACTGGTCAGAGTCAGGAATAAAGCTAAACAAAGGAGATTAGATTCAGGGATCTTTTGCAGGGAAAGGGGGATAGAGTACAGAAATGACGGGATAAAGGGTGGAGGCAGATTGTTGAGTCTACTTTTGAAGACCACTAGTCTCAAATATTTTTATTTGGTATGGATTTTTGTATACTGATTCAAATTTAGGGTTATTTTTGCTAGAACATACTATGCATATGTTTCTATTCTAGTTTAAGGTGTCATGCCTATGAAGCTCATTCAACCATGTAATATAAATGTCTAGTCCTTGCAAATTATTGTTACAAACTCTTTAGGATAATAAAGAAATGAAGGTTAATAGTTCGCCATGTATAACAAGATAGCGCAGAATATCCTTCAAAAATCCCCACGTCACAGAGAAGTCTGTCAGATATTACAGCCCTGTAGGTTAAAATGGACGCCCCAACATTACAGAGGAAACTTGGGTTACTGTCCAGGCAGCCAGTTGTTTCTGTCATTTTTATAGTTTTGGAAGTTGGTTTCTCTGCACCTCCTGCTTATTTATGTAGTATAATATTCTTCTTGGATTTCTGATGAAGTTGAAGATGAGATAGTTGTAGTTACAGTTTTCTTTGTTACCAAATTCAAAAAAGAAACTCACAAAGAAGGTAAAAAAAATGTATAAGCTTTAGACACATAAAAGTTTAAATTGTTTAAGAAAGTGTTTTGAAGTCTAAAAAGATAGTTTTAATATGGTAATACAAGTTATGATAGAAGATGGTTTAAGTATAAAACTTTAAATTCATCAAGATAAGACAGTGAATAGAGTATTTTCATTGAATATTCAAAATACAAATGGACTGGATGCTGTGGATGTAGTTGTTTTTATTATTTATAGTTTTACTATGTTAGAGCTAAAACCTTTCATTTTTATTTAGACAAAAAGGGGTGAATGTTGTGGAATATTACTTTACATTGGGTGAAGATACGTCATTGTGATTGGTTTAATAAAGAGCTGAATGGCCAACAGCTAGTCAGAAAGAGTTAGGTGGGACTTCTAGACACAGAAGGAGACCTCTGGGAGGAAGAAAGGTGGGGCTGCCAGGTGGATGTAAAGGAAGGAGAACATGTAGAAGGAGAGGTAAAGGCCATGAGCAGCATGTAGATTAAAATAAATGGGTCAATTTAAATTGTAAGAGCTAGTTAGAAATAAGCCTAAGCTATTGGCTAAGGTTTCATAAATAATAAGTCTCTATGTTGTTTTTTGTGAGTTGGCAGCCCAAAGAAAAATTCAGCCACACTCAAAACAACTACTTGACTAAAATAATCAGTTATTTCCAAATTTCTTAGATTTGATAATTTTCTCTAAAACTTCCATAGAACACAGGGGAACATTTTACTTATTTTTGCCAGTTCATTATGAGGGACATTAAAGGGCGCAATAAATGACCATTGCAGTGGCATGTGAATGAGGTCCAGAGTGTCTGGAGCACCTGTCCCTGTAGATTTGGGGTACCTGGATGTGTTTACCAGCTCCCAAATCCTCAGAGCTGTTTTTAAGGCTCATTGGAGGCATCCTAAGGTAGGCATGATTGATTAAAGCATTGGTTGTTGATGCTTTCCAGGTTCTCTCATCAGAATGGGGTCTGACCACAAGAAAACCCACAGATCAACTAACCTGGGCTCATAGGGTCTCACAGAGACTGAACTGATAACCAGGAAGCCTGCATGGGACTGACCTGGGTCCTCTGTATTTATGTTACAGTTGTGTAGCTGGTCCATTTAGTTAAGAAAAGACTTGGGTCTGGGTGGGTGACAGTCCCAGTCCCTCATTATGCCATTGTTCTTTCTGGTCACTAGAAGATGTTTTTATATCAATTGCCCCAAATTACACAGGTTTAAGGAGTTCTGAGCCAGAACTTTGTAATAGATGCACACACACACACACACACACACACACACACACACACGGAGAGAGAGAGAGAGAAAGAGAGAGAGAGAGAGAGAGAGAGAGAGAGAGAGAGAGAGAGAGAGAGAGAGCGCTTACCAGGTGACGAGAAAGAACTACCTCTGAAGCTGCTTTGGAATAGAAATGTGCTTGTTTCACAGAAAGCTTCATGCGTTTCTTGGAGGGACACTCACGATTCTATTAAGAAGCTAAATACACTCTCATTAAATGTGGAGATTCTTTCAAATTACGGCTTTTAGTTACTAGGGGAACACTCCTTATATGTCTAACAATGCTTTGAACAGTTTAAGGAAACTTCTCTTTAGAGATAAATGCACGTGTGTTTCTCTGCAATCTTACAAATGTGCTAACAGTGCATAGAAACGTTAAACTTAGTGACTTAAAGAACATCTCCAAGAACACAGATTAGCTTCTTACTGATAGAAGTGAGCATATTTTCACTTAACTACAAACTAATAAGTACAGGTTTTTAAAAGATTAGTTGCAAAGTAGAATCTAAAAGCCTGACAATAAAACTTTCAAAAGATTATAAATTTTTATGTGTATAAGTGCCTGCCTGTATGTGTTTGTAGCACCTGTTTTCCAGTCCAGAAGGAGGCCAGCAGAAATTGACAGCTTATCTACCAAATACCATGGGAGTGGAGTTACAGACAGTTGTGAGTTGCCATGTGGGTGCGGGAGCTGAGCCTCAGTCCTTGAGAACAAACACATACTCTTATCTGCTGAGCCAACACTCCAGCTCTATCACAGTTATTTACCATCTTGCCTTGGTCCTCTGGGGAAACTAGGCCGTTAGCATTATAAAACATTAGGAACAAAGCAGCAAAACTGTCGTTGTTCAAATTTCAGTTTCTTGCCAATGTCCTTTTCCAGGATCCCACGTGGCATGGAACATCTTACCTTCCTCTATTCTGTAGTCATGTCAATAAGTGTACTCTTAAGAAAAGAGGCCTTCCCCACCATGGCAGGGTTTAGTAAAGGAGAATTCATTGGCCACTAATTTGATTTAGGCACAAGAAGTAGCTAGCATTGCTTTGTGCTGTCAGTGGAAATGTTAGCATCATAGGAGGGCAGTGCTGTTTTGGTTATTGTACATTGCCCACAAGGATTGTCTGAAAAGGTGCGAGGGCTTCCATGGAGCCAGAGGGACCTACGTCAATTCCCAGCACAGGCAGTTCCACTTGGCTTCTGTTTTACAGCATCAGGCTTGTTGGGCATCCAGATATAGGTTCAGGGCTCTCTGGATGAGCACAGTCTCTACCTGGAGGAAACAGCAGAGCCAGGACCTGCCAGGAAGACATGGCACATTCTTGGGGGGCTTCTATCGGTGCCTTCTTCCCACCAATGCCCAGTGCTTCCTGCTGCCTCGGGCCACATGGTAGAAAGCCCTGTCATGCAGAGAAGCTGCTAAGCTCTCGGAACAGCCCTGTCACCATAACTAGGCGCCCTCAGGCTGTGCTGGGTGCCTGTCCGGGCAATGCTTGCACTTTCAGTGCATGGGAAGTAGTTTGTGACTCAGACATTAGACATTTTCCTCTTTTCTTCAACATTCCATTCTCAGGAAAACCCTTTCCTGAGTGAGGCTCTGTTCTACATGTTCACCTGAGAAACGGATCGCTACCAAGGAATGGGCAACTGTGAATGCAGGTTAAGGGGCTCATTACCAAACCCGGCTACTCCAATTCGATCACCAGAACATACATGGTAGGAGAGAACCAAATCCGCTCAAACTGTCCTCTGACCTACATGCACACATGCACATGCGCACACACGCATATACATGCGTGCATACATATGTAAAAATACTGGGGTTATGTAGGAGTGCTCATGTCTCAGTAAGATACTCCTACAGGTAGAATGAACTAAAAAGAAAACAGTCTATAGTGGGGACATTTCAGGTGAGGCTGTGAGGCAAATGGAGTGAATCTGGGGCCCCTGAAAGTACATCAAAATGCCTACTCAGCCACGCCTATGTCTGAGGACCTGAGTGATCAAATGATTGGAGGAAAGAGAGAAAATGTATGTGGCAGTAATTTATCCCCTCGTGAGATGAAAGTTGTGGGGTTTAAAATTTTTAAGTTTCTCATGAATGGAAAATATATCTTATCAAAGGACAATTAGAATCATGACATCGGTCTCAGTTTATACAGCTGATACATAGATAATCACATTTCTGACATCTCCACTTTATTCCTCCTTGTGATGTTTGGAGTGTAAGGTATGTTCTAATGTTCGAGCCGGGACATGTCCCCATACCCTCCTCTATGCTGTGTTTCTGATAAAGGTTTTCCCATGGGCTGTGCAAAGATGGAGGGAGGTGTGCGACAGGGCGCATCTTTAGAGAATTCAGCAACTGTGTCATTTGACCCAGCGTCCCTTCACCGTGTCTGGAAAGGGGTGCACAGAAAGGACCTCTGGGGGGACAGTCAGTGCTGCCAGCGGACACCTTGTTCCTGAAATACACACGGGTCCACTGCGGAGCCGTCTGCCCTCCACTGCATCGGCCGACGGCCAGACTGGCTTTCCTTTCCGGCCTGAATTATGAAGCAGGGCTGGCTGTGCACATTTGGAACAGTCCCTCTGTAGGTGCTTTTCTGATTGCTTCTTCGTTTTGTTTATAGACACATTATTTTGTCCATGATTTTGGAATCGCCAGGTGTGGGGACCTCATCTGAATGTGGCTCTTATGTGGATGGGGTCCTGAGTGGCACAGACTACTGGGTGCCAAGAGACAGGGAACACATTTGTTTGTGTGTAGGTATTTTTCCAAAAGTGTTAATTTGGTCTTTCAGTTTTCATATTGACCCCAGATTTTAGTGCCTGCCTCTACTCTTGGCTGATTTTATCATGAGCAAATAAGAAACAATCAGTCAGTATGAAATAAAATCTACTCTTCAAAGATGACAGCATTTAAAATGACTATGGTCTAGGAATGCAAATGCTTTCTATCCTTCCTCTAGAGTGAACATTCAGGGAGCAGAAGGGACGGGGTGACAGAGGACGACTTCACTTAGCTCTCTCTGTGTGTTCTGAGGGTATGTGACTGACTAGCCTCCTGGATTCTCCTGCCCCACCACAACCTGTGGCACCCGTCCTGGGGTCTTCAGGCCTTTGCTCCTGTGACCTGCTTAGACATGTATGAACCATCTTCCCAGCCTCCATCAACTTTATCTGGCCTTCAAGGTCCAGACGCCATTCCTACTTCTCTTTCTGACTCTGCAACATCTCTGCAACAGTGGCAATAATTTCACAGCAATCTCATTACTGAGGTCAGTGCGTTCCAAGCACTGTAGTGAGAGTCTCTACTACCACATTCAATTCGTATAATGGCCCTGCCGCTTGTAAGCATGAGAAGTTCAGCGACTCTAAGTGCTCAGGTCACAGCCTACTCTTGGGGATGGAACTGGAACGCTAGTCTTGTTTTCTCTGAAGGTTATGCTCTTAATTACTCTCCAGTCTTCTTCCACTATTACACTATTACGTAGATGTGGGAAGTTGGTGAAGCTGGGTGGGACCTCAAAGGTTATATCATCTCATCTCTTTTACCCACAAGATTGCCTAAAAGTACAAAAGGCAGCCTTGACCAAAGTAACATAAAAAAAGCATTGGTCTAGACAAACACTTCTGCTGAGTCTCAGACTCATTATTCATGCAACAAGATATGTTATATCCTAATGCATTCAAGCACGTCACTGGCCTGCTAACACCTTCTCTAGGAGTTACTTTTAGTTTAATCTATATAATAAATATATTATGTAAAATTTTATAAGTTGGGTGTCATGAAGTTAAGCTGTTTTGCCCAGTTGACTGATTTTGTGGCAATGATATGGAATCCCCCTCTGTATGCTGTGAATATGTTTTATTACCATTGATTAATAAAGAAGCTGCTTTGGTCTATTGAAAAGGAGAATAAAGTCAGGCAAGAAATCTGAACAGAGATATATAGAAAGAGTAGGCCGAGGCAAAGAGATGCCATGTAGCTGCCAAAGGAGACAGGCACAGGAACCCTTACCAAGAGGTCACAGCCTAATGGTGATACACAGATTAATAAAAAGGGGTGGGGTAATTTAAGATGCAAAAGGTATCTAGAAATATGCCTAAGCTATCAACCAAGAAGTTTTGTAATTAATATCGTTTCTGTGTGATTATTCAGGTCTGGGCAACCAGAAAGAAAAGAGCAGTCTCTGCCTACATGGCAATTCATATGAAAGCTTTCCTGACTAAACTAAACTAGTAAATTCTTATTACTATATGTTGTGGTGGTTTGATTGTAATTGCCCCCATAAGCTCATAGGGAGTGGCACTATTAGGAGGTGTGGCTTTGTTGGAGTAGTTATGGCCTTGTTGGAGGGAGTGTGCATAGTGGGGGTGGGTTTTAAGGTCTCATGTGTGCTCAAGCCATGCCCATTTTCTCAGTATACTTCCTGTTGTTTTTGGATCAAGATGTAACCAGTACCATGTCTGCCTGCAGGAATTGCAGAATGAGACTCTGTCTGAGAGCTGTCTCCTCCCATTTTATTATCCTTTCTAGCGTGTACCACTGGGATTAAAGGCATGCAGTGCCTGGTTTCTATGGCAACTAGTGTGGCTACTGGTATTAAAGGTGTGTGTTACCACTGCCTGACTGTAAGGCTGACCAGTGGACTATCTTACTTTCTGATCTTCGGGAAACTTTATTTGTTAAAATACAAATGATATGCTGCTACATTTCCCCTTTTTGTCTAAAATAAAAAAGAAGACTATAATTAATATAAGAAAAAGTATATACATAAGTACAATAACTATATACAATATATACAGGCAATAAATACATCAACAATGCTTAGTCCATTTGTATTTGACAGATTCAGAGAAAATATTTCATATTTATCCCATCTTGGCGAGTCTAAAGTCTTGTACCTAATTTACTTTGTACCACAACTTGCAATACCATCCAAAACTATCATTTGATATCTCTCAACCTTATAAACTTTATATTTCTTTAGTGAATTTCTTTTCTGAGTCTCATAAACAAGGAAGACTATAACTATTGAGTCTTCAACTCCCTCAGAGACCTGAGAAGGAAATAATATTAATTGAATAAGCAGGAAATGTGAGCAAGCGACTTCTAAAATTTGTGAGTAATGACAGAAACAGCTGGCAGTCTGGGCAGTCACCCAAAGTTCCCCTGCAAGACTAGGGCATCCATCTTCAGCCTACTGATGCCAAATCAAGTCAAGTTAATAAGATAAGCTTTTAATCTGAGCAAAGCACTCCCTGGTGATCTGGTGGGGTGGGGGGAAGCAATCACACATCCAGTCACTAAACATCTTTGCTTCACCCACCTCTCTGCTCCCCTCACCTGCACTGTCCTGGCCCAGGGCTCTGGGATACCCACAGGTATCTGGCCAGTCCCTGGCCTCTCTGATCTACTCTGTCTCTCCCCAAATCTAAACTTACACAGTATGTAAATGACCTTTTCCTAGCTTTTTATGTTCCTGGGTTCCCTCCTTGTCGGCCCCCTGTATGATGCAGCCCTTGGCCCCTCACATGAACCCTTCTCATTCCCATGACTAAACCCTTTCAGAAGCTGCAACAGGCCTTCCTCCTGGTCCCAGAACCACACCTCCCAGACCTAACCTTCCCTTCTCCCTCATTGTAACAGAAAAAAGAGGTCTTGGGGTCTAGGTCACCAACTGGGACCTTCCTTTGCACCAGGAGCATACCTGCCAGAGAAATTAGACCTTACCGCCCAGGGATGGGCACGCTCCATACATGTTTTAGCAGCTACCAGGCTCTTCCATTCAAGAATCCAAAACACTGACTTTTAAGCCACCTCCCACAACCTGTCCCACCACTTAACTTATAAAGGCCAACAAACTCTACCTCCTTCCCGGTTCTTTCTCTCCAGCTGCACGAGAGGAAGATACCACACTTACTTTCCAATGTTGCCCACCCCTCAATGTCTCAAATCTTCCTTGACCAAACACAGAGCACTCTCCAACTCATTCTTGCTTCAAAGCCCTAGAGGAACTCCAGCTCCATCCTCACACACCCAGGAGGGCACACTGCCCAGGCCCCAGGCCGTCTATACTCTTTGCCCATGAGGGGGCCCAAAAGGCCGGCTATGTCATAGTGTCAGATACTGAGGTGGTTGGGGCACACAGGCCCTCCCTGCCCACACCACTAATCAACAGGTAGAATAGTTCACACCCATGCATTCCAACGAATGCAAGGGCAATTCCTAACTGTCTACACACACTTCAAATATGCATCTCATACCCTCCTGTCTCACACTGCCACCTGGTAAGAGCATGGAGTATTTACAACAAAAGAAGGGTCCATAGATCAAATTATGGTCATGCTAAAAAGCCTCCCATCTCCTCATGGTTGTCGGAGTTGTCCACCATCACCTCTAAGGGAAATAACTGAAGAGGTGGCTAGAGTTTCAGCCTTCAGAGGCCAGACCCATCTCAGCCACTGCAGGGCATCCTCACACGACAGCCCTCACCTTCACTCGCATCCCCTAGCATTCAACAAGCTCTTTCCTATCCACACCAGCTCCTTCATCCTAATAGTCAATCCTTGTCTCACTTAGTCAAGGCCCACCTGCAGCCCACCTGAGGATTTGCATTTCTTAAGGGCTATTACTGCCTCTTGTAAATTCTGTTTAAATGTCAGACCCCAACTCCAGTTATGGCAGCCCCCCTTTCCAGACCCACTAGGCCAGAGGCTCTCTCCCCAGAACTGACAGGCAACTTGACTTTACCCACATTCCCATAGTCAAATGTGTTAGGTTCCTCCTCTTCTTGGTGGACACCTTCTTAGGATAGGGGGAGACATTTCTTCCAGCCAACAAAAGGGTTCAGTTTCTGACCCCCTCCTCTGGGCGACCATTCCCTGATTTGGAATACCCATTTCTCATTGACCGTGAATTCACCTCCCATATTTCCCAAATCCCGTCGAAAGCCCTCAAGATCCCTTGGTATTTCCATAACCCATACTATCCCCAGTCCTCAGGAAAGACAGAATGAACTAACCAATCCTTCAAAGACAGCCTGTCAAACTGTCACAGTTGGCTCTTCTCTAAACACCAAGCCTATGTTTGATGACATTCTTAGGACCATAAATTCTTTTTTTTTTGTCATTTGCTTTATTACAATAGTAGCTACACTGAACCTCTTTTGATCCAATGACTTTCCATTACTGTATCAAAGACACCCCAGCATTCTATTTTCCCTGGATGTTTTCTTTTGTGTTATCCATCTAATTGCCAATGCTATTCTCTACAAACAGCTCTCCTCTGCCCTCTGCTGGCAGGACAGTAGACAAGCATTCCATGAGTTCTGTTAAACTTCCTGTTAAGTTTACTCAGGAGCCATTGTAAGGGGTCAGCGTTAACAATGCTGAGACATCTTTCAAATTGGTAGGTATGTTGAAAGATACAGCTGAACAGTAGAATATGAGATTCAATTCATGTTATTTTGGAAGTGATATTTTCCACATTAAATTCATACTTAAAAGGTGCCAGGGATAAATGGATAGGATATTCAGAGAGGTTTCTTAAAAATTTCCTTTTTTTTTTTTTGGTGGTGGTAATGGTAAGGGTGTATTCTTTTGTTTTCAAAACAGGGTTTCTCCGTGTAGCCCTGATTGTCCTAGGGGTTACTCTGTACACCAGACTGACCTGGAACTCAGATCCACCTGCCTTCGCTCCCTGGGTAAGGATAAAGCCCTTGACAAACTCTTGTTAAATAAATGAAGTGGTGCCCTTTGGTTTATGTAATATTATTTTTATAACAATTTTCTATAAAGGGCAATCTTCATAGAAATCCTTGCAATCTTTTAGACTTTAGACTCTAAGATGCACCGTGTGCTGACTATAGTATAGACTGAGTTACTAAGATAATAGGCCTCAGCAGCAGCCTGACTGGATGGTCTTTGAAAGCAAGTGGTTTTAAGAAAGTTTTGTTTCACACACTTGCCACTGTCCCCACATCATTATCTTCTACATACCCTGCGGGACACCCAACCAACTCATTCAAATAGCTGCTATAGAAAACGTTTAATCAGAATGTTTATCAAAGGCAGGAGTTACTCAGATGTTAAGTGATGGTAGATAGTTCCGCATATGTCCAGCATCTGAATCAGTCCAATTGAAAAAAACTTCTATGCAACTAAAATTACACAGAACTATAAATAGCCACTTAAGTGATATATTTATATATTAGACATGAATCATTTACAAATATATAAAGCCCAATTCTAACCATTATCTTTAAAAAAGTGTAGAGGTGTTTGCCTGCATGTATGTCTGTGAACCATGTGAGTGCTTGGTGCCCCAGGTGGCCAGGATTCAGGTCCCCTGGAACTAGTTAGGGGTGGTTGTAGACCGCCATGTGGGTGCTGGGAGCTGAACCCAGTGTTCTTAACTGCCGAGCACTCCCTCTAGTCCTCCACACAATGTCTTTTATGTGTATGAGTGTTTGACTGTGTTTATGTGTGTGCACCACATGCTTGCCTGGTGCTCAAGGAGGCCAGCAGGTGTCAAATCCCCTGGAACTGCAGTTCTGGATGCCATATATGAGTGCTGGAAACCAAACATGGGTCTTCTGCAATGGCAGCAAGTGCTCTTAACCACCTCTCCAGCCCCTATACAGTATCTTTTCAAAGTCTGAGAGTGCTGTGTCATAAACTTCCACTTGCATTTAAATGCTTTTCTTTCACTATTACTTCAAGATTAGACTGGCTAATAGAAGATAAAGAAGAGATAGTGGCACCACTATTTAAACAGAAAAGGGGAAATGGTGTAGAAGTCCTTCTATGTGCTGCTTGTATTGGTTAATGAATAAAAAAAACTGCTTTGAGCCTATAGCAGAACTAGGTGAGGAAAATGAAACTGAATTTTGGGAGAAAAAAAGGTGTAGTCAGGGAGAAGCCATGGAGCTGCCAGAGACATGCTGAAACTTTGCCAGTAACCCATAGCCATGTGGCAATACACAGATTAATGGAGATGGGTTAGTTTAGGATATGAGTTAGCCAGAAATGTTTAAGCTATTGGCTAAACAGTATTGCAAATAATATAGTTTCTGAGTGGCTATTTCAGAGCTGAGCACCAGGAACAAACAAATGGGCTCCTACTACAAACTGGTGCACCAACATGTGCCAGTAAATCCACATGAAATCCGAGGGGGCTTGGAAAGGAATTCTAGACACAGAAAAACAAAGCCACGCGGCAGCTCCCTATGAGAGGCCTTCCTGATTTGGCGGTAGCAAAAAAAACAAAGTGCTGTTTCAAAATGGCAGCTTCCTGGTTTGTGCTGCCAGCAATAACTCTGGTTCTTTCCAGAGGCCAAGCACTTAAATGGGGTTTGTGAGCAGCATGCTGCAAGTTATTTGGTGGCAGTGGCAGTATGGGCCAACTGATACCAGAGTTGAGGTGACAAGCGAGGCTCCCACCCAGCAGTCTCAGAGGCAGTGAACAGACTTCCGCCATGTTGGACTAGGTAGAGCAAGTAGGCAGGGCCATATTTGTCCCAGCAATGCCACCGCTTAGGTTTTTAAGAAGCACTTAGCATTTTAAGAAGCCATCCTGGTCAGAAAAGGATTACAGATATGCAATAGACAGATTCAGACATACAAGACCTCTAAATGAGACGCGGTATGTTTAAAAAAAATGTACACAGGCTTGGGAGAGAGAAGAAAAATGAAGAGACATCAAATGTAATCTAAGAGTACAGACAGTCATAAATTAAAGGAGTAAAGATAATAAATATTAAACTTGTAAAAAAGTAATAGAGTAAGAAAAGCCATGTAAGATGGAATACACAGAGACTGGATTATGTATATTGTGTTTCTTTAAATTATTTGACTGTGAAGCTAAGTAGGAGAGACATTTCATTGTATAACCTGCTAACCTATACCAGCATAGAATTTTTTTTAAAGGTATCTTGAATTCAGAATGTGGGTCTAAGGATTTGTTACTATGGAAAGAGGGTCTTCTTTTGTTTAGAAGATGAGAACCTACGGATTTCTTCCAGACTAATGTGGTTTGATGGACCAAGACCTCCCAAAAGGTCACCATGAACACCCCCCAAAATTACTTTGCCCAACAAAAAGCAGGAAGCAGTTTGGAGAGAAATACACCCAAATTCCCAAATATTGTTTATAAATGTTTGTTTACATTTAAAGGCGAATATGCTATAGATGTGAATACTTTGCTTGGTCTATTGATAAAAATTTAAAGTCAATTTTGTTATACTGTGTATATGTATTTCTGCTTTTGATTAATGTATTGTTTGTGCAGCTCATTTAAAAAGTAATGTATAATTAAGAAATATAGTTTAATAGATAATTATCTATAATAGTCAAGCTTGTAGTCTTGTTAGGATTTCTAGATATATATTTCAGTTAGATAGGTATTTCAAATATCATTTAATGTCTGATTGTGCTGGACTGACTCACCTTCATGAGGATGGAGGGTCCAAATCTACTCTATCACTGATAACACTGTTTGGCACTCAAGCTTTTACATCACTATGGTAGCTTCTGTTCATCACTTTCTTTCTTCAATAGTTATCTTGTGTCTGGTGGGTTTTGTTTTTTTTTTTGCTAACCATCTTTTTGGTTGCACATAGGATTTTCTCTTTTAATTCTTGAATAACCTGTTTACTTAATAGTGATGTTAATCTGTGACAAATACCTCCCCCAGACAACCATTTAAAAAACAAATGATTGGTTTTTCCCTCACCTTTTTAAAAAAGTCACCAGTCCAAAAAAAAAAAAAAAAAAAAAGGTCACCAGTCAGAGGCTGCTTATAGTTCTGTAAACCCCCCACCACACCCCAGTGACCCAGACCTCCTGACTTTCTGCTATTCCAAACTCTGTGTTACATTTATCTTTGTGGCCGTAAGAAAGCTATGCAGTATCTAGAATCATTTTTATGTTCTATGAGAAAAGAAAAAAGCACAGGCTGTTTTATCCCCTTAAGATGTTTTACAGAGCTGGGTGCGGTTATCCACACCTTTAATCCCAGAAGGGAGCTAGAGGCAGGAGGAGGCAGTGAGTTCCAGAACAGCCAAGACCACACAGGGAGACCCTGTCCCAAAGAACCACAAATAAATAAAAAATGTTTTACAAAAGAAGTCACATATACATGAGGGCCCTGGCTGCTTCCTTCCAGAAGCAGAGCTCATATCCACAAGCTAGGTGTCTGAGAGATCTCTGAGCAGGCCACAAACGTGTGGTGTCCACCTCCAGTTGATTTTGCTTTTTATAAAGCAGCCTAAGCATAGGAAGGTTACCTGTGTAGTGATAGTGTGACAGTTGTCTAACCCATTAGTAATTAAGTTATTTAAATTTTATCTTGTCACCCTGTGTAAGACTGAACTGTTGTATGAGGCTGCTTGTTTGTTCCTGGCTGCTCAGCCCCCAAATAACCACTCATAATCCATATTATTTGCAATACTGTTTGGCCAATAGCATAAGTGTATTTCTGGCTCTTATATCTTAAATTAACCCATCTCCATTAATCTGTGTATGGCCATGTGGCTGTGGCTTACCAGCAAAGTTTCAGCATGTCTGTCTCTGGCAGCTCCATGGCTTCTCCCTGACTCTGCCTGTTTTCTCCCCATTCAGTTTCGTTTTCCCCACTAGCTCTGTTCTGCCCTGCTCTGCTCTAGGCTCACAGCAGCTTATCAACCAAGGTATGCAGAGCCTACAGAGGGGAATCCCACACAGTACTTCTACATGTACACACCAGAGGAAACTGAGTAAGAAGACCTGTAAGGAGCAAATTATAGGCTACAACAATCATATTTCAACAGCTATAATTACCAAATAAAGTTATGGTGGTTTGAAAGAAAATGGCCACCATTAGGGTGTTGCGCCATTAGGACATGTGACCTTGTTGGAAAAAGTGTGTCACTGCGGGGCAGCCTTTGAGGTCTCAAATGCTCAAGCCAAGTCTAATGTGGTATTCTTTTCCTGCTGCCTGCTGATCAGGATACAGAATTCTCATCCTCTCCAGCATCATGTCTGCTTACACACCACCATGCATCCCATCATGATGATAATGGACTAGACCTCTGAACTAAGCCAGCCCCAATGAAATGTTTTCCTTTAGAAGAGTTGCCATGACCATGGTGTCTCTGCACAGCTATAGAACCCCTAAGACAAAAGTAAAAAACCCTTGAGTTAGACTGAAAAATGAAATGCCTTATTGTTTAAAGGCACAAAAGACCAAAAAAACCCAACAACAAAAAACAGCAACAAATAAACACATCCACATTTTTACATGGCTATTTGTATAGTAGGTAAATGTTGCTTAAACATTTTTAATAGAAAACTCATTTATAAATCAATTTATAGAAGATCAAAAAATCAAAGATCAATGTTTATTACAACTTTAACTATAAATAATAACAACAACAACAAAAAAACCCCAAAAAACCAAAGGTCATCTGCTCTGCTTTGACTCAAACATCTAGGTCCTCTGTTCCTTGCCCTTTGGAGAAAACACTGCGTTGTAAGGCTGCCGTCTTTTGGGACGAGGGCAAAGATCAAGATCTTCCTTGATGTAACCTGAGAAACAAACAGTGAATTTAGAACAGTACATTATTAACATGCATTTCTTCTAGTGCAGATGAGCGTGGTGGCTGTTTGTAATCCCAGCACTGAGGAAGCCAAGGCAGGAGGATCTGGAGTGCAAAGCCAGTCTGGGCTTCATGGAACTCTATCTTAAAACACAAAACTAATCCAAACAACGAAACAATAGCATTCTTTCAATATATATTCACGATACATCGTTAATGCCTGAGTACATCTGAGTTTTAGCTTTGTGATGCTGGTGAATGATTTCATCAAGCCTACTCATTTATGCAAACGTTTATAAAATGCTCCCTGTTCACCACCTCAGAGAGTTCTCATGTTCCTTAAAGTACTTCTACTACACTGACTTCCCAGGTGAGGGTGGAGACCTGCAGAAAACACATCACTTACTAAAGATGACAAAACTGGAAGAGCATGAGAACCATGGCCTCGTTCTGCCTAACTAAGTATCAGCGTTCTCAGAAGTTTCTCTAAATTGCCCTTATAGGTTTGCATATGGGGCCACAATGCTAAACCCAAACTCTGCTATTATTACAAATTCCAGGTGATTCTCCTCGAAGTTTTTTGTGGTAGTTATTCCACTCAGTGAGACACCTCTATGTTCTCCCCAGGCATCTCCAATCCTGTAATTTTCAGTGGAGGACGGTGCTCTGGGCCAGGCTAACAGGGCAAACAACCAGTGTAGCCACCTTATCTGATTCTATGCAATGACCAGGAGAAACAATGTCAATGACCTTGTGTATTTCTTTCTTACAGTTAAATATACAAAGCTTCTCTGAAATTGCATCCTTTTTCATGAAAATTCAGTATACTCAAATTTTCTTAGTGCTGTGCTATCAGTGACAGTGAGGACAAAAATCACTATTTAAAATTTTAAAATCTAGCTTTGATGATGCATATTAAATGTAACTGTCAAATTTGAAGGAACTGGGGGCATGCCAACATTCTAACCTTTGTAAGATTTATTTACTTAATTCATCTTGACAGGATGAGTCTGAATGACAAAGCTCATAATACACAGTCCCATTAAGGACATTATAAGCAATGTCTAATCCCAAATAAATTAACACAGCGGTGGAAAATCTTTCCGACTCAGGAATTGACTTGCATGTTGCAGAATAAGCACCTAATGTGCAGCACAAGATAGAGTTAGAGAGAAAAGGTTAATATTCAGACTTTAAAAAAAATCTAAAATACTAAACTCTATAATCCTACCCCTTTCCAGACATGTCTGAGTAGAAGGAAAACCAACTTCCCAGAAATTCTCTGGTGTGCTGGGTGGAATGTAGCGAAATCGGTGTCGGGAGCAGGAAGCCAACTTCTTTTCTCTTTCTTCTGCTGGCATATCTGCATAGTACTAATAACGACAGGGAATAATAAACAGTGTTTACTAATTACAAACTAGAAACTAAAAAAAGCTATTTGTTTTAAATATTCTAAGGAAATAATACTGATATTGTAATAATAATGATAATAAGACAGTTAGTGCTTGATTCACAAACGAGGAAAGGAGCTTGTATCACAGCGTCAATCAACACAGCCTTCCTTTATCAGTAGACGTTTGCGCTAACAGTTGCCAACCCTGGCACACGGACACTGAGCTACCTCTGGGCCTGCAGTAAGCTGAGAAGATACTGAAACGTACTGGCATGATTTAACTTCTATTCTAAAAGATCATTAGGAAAACCCACAAAAGACTGGTATGGGAAGTCCTTCTATGTGTTGTTTTTATTGGTTAATAAAGAAGCTGCTTTTGGCCCAATGGCTTAACAGAATATAGCCAGGCTGGAAATGTATGTATGTATGTATGTATGTATGTATGTATGTATGTATGTATGTATCTATCTATCTATCTATCTATCTATCTATCTATCTATCTATCTATAGAAATAGAGAAAGTAGGTGGAATCGGTGATAAGCCATGTAGTCCTGCCAGAGACAGAGACAAAATAGAATTTTACCCAGTAAGCCACAACCACGTGGCAATACACAAATTAATAGAAATGGGTAATGCAAGACACGAGAGCTAGCTAGCAATATGGTTAAGTAGACTGGCCAAATAGTATTGGAAATAATATAGTTTCTGTGTGATTATTTCAAGTCTGGGCAGCCGGGAACAAATGAATGGCCTCCAACTACAAAAGACCATTGTGTTTAATAAGAGGTAAGAACATAAAGGAAGACTACAGAGGTGAGCAGTATTAGGACTGTCTTTTTGCTTATGTTCTAAAAGGTGAAGTGTATTAAGAAAGGCAGAGTATTCAACAGTCCAGGGTAAGACAGTACCTGGGTATGTCCCAGGTGTTGGTAGTAGAGAGAGTAAATAAATGTAAAGGGGAATTTTGTGAAGGTAGAATCTGTGGGACTTAATGAAAGATATCATATATGCAAGAAGCACAATAACTAGAATCTTCTCCTCAAAACCAAAATTAGAAAACAAAATCAAATTTCAGACATATAAGAGACTGAGTCCTGAAGTATGGGAATCAAATGTAGAAAACAAATTTGTTTTTACACATGTGAGATTTGTGGTCACTACCATACTCTTTTACCATACATTTGGAATAGACATTGGAATAGACTTCCAAATAGTAAGCTACAAATGACATTTAAGTACATGGGAGTTCTTACCATTTAAAAACCTCTTACAGTAAACAGCTAGCAGGAGCACATAAAATGCCCAATAGTTAGCAGCAAAGGAACTGGATACTGAGGAGGAAAGCAGGTCGACACTGTGCTACGAAAACTAGCAAATGGTTTTGTTTGTTTGTATTTATGCGCTGCTTAATTTTATCAACTTGACACAGGTATTTGATAAGCGTTCTCCTGGGAAGAGGAACCTAGACACCTGTAGGCAAATCTGTGGGGCATTTTCATGATTAATTGCTCATGTGTGAGGGCACAGCACATTGTGTCTTCGAAAAGACTGGGACTTTTAAAGTTATTTATATTTTATTATGTTATTATGTTTAATGTGCCATCTTGGCTATGGTTGTAGGTTAACAGTGATGTGTTTGTGTGTCAAACTGACACAGGGTCAGTTATACTGTTGGTTTGTGTGTCAACCAGAAACAAGCTGGAGTAATCAGAGAGGAACAAGTCTCGGTTGAGGAAATGCCCCATGAGATCCAGCTTGCACTTATGACCTATAAAATCAAATTCAAAAGAAGTGGTTACATCAATACTTACAATTTCACACTCTTTACATGTGTGCCCAAGCAATTTCCTTCGCTCTTCTTTTTTCCGAACTACCTCAATATGAGGGAAATTCTGTATGCTACTTTCTCTGGAGGGAAAAGGAATTTAAAGTTAACCTGTTTGTTACTAGAAGATTTCTGGTTTAAAATCTGAATTAAAAAAAAAAATAGAAGAACTCATAAGAGAAAAATCCCCAAACACTCATTCCATTTGAAATGTTCTGTGTATTATGAAAACAAAAGATTCTTTTCAAGTGTTTATTAAAGGCCTACTATTGGTAAGTATTTCAAGACTAATCTTAAGTCAGCACAAAGTATGCTTCATGCATGATTTCTTATTTGTTCCCTTCCTCTACTGCTCTTGTCCATCCCTTCTTTTCTCTATGCTCACTGGCCCATTCTCTGTCAAGTGCCCCTTCTGCTATCCTGCCACAGGTGGTCCACCCTCTCTTTCCCCTACCCCTTAAGACTCTCCTCTTAATGGTTCCCTTCTGAGTTTAATGACTTGCATAAATACATACAAATTTATATCTTTATGAAGCCAACTAATGGAAGAGTTATCAAATTATATATATAATTATAAATATCAAATTACATGCATATATAAAATATATATGTTGTTTCTAATAGAAACACTCTCAGTGAACTTAAATACTCTGAAACAAAAGATGATTTTTAAAATGATTTCTTGGGGACACACCTACTCTTCTTGATTGGAATTTAATGTTTCTTTAACTGGAAAGAATTTTTCTTCAAAACAAATTTTAACTATTCTGTTTACAACTATACGGAGTAAGAGGTCCCTTCTGTATTCTAACTTTTAAAACCCTCAACTCTATAGTAATGCATGAATTAAAAAAGGGAGAGCAAGAAAGGGTGGATAAAATTTTGCTACACAATATTTTTGTCAAAGAATTTATGAAATCTAGGCATATGTAGAATCTGTTTTTACCATATGCCCTCTGAGCATAATACATGTAGCAGGTACTCACTAGAAGACTGGCATCCAAGGCAGACTCAAGGAGAGCATCACTTAAAAGGCTGTAAGTTTTGTGTCCCTGACCAGACCTGATGCATAATACTGCCAACCTGACAGAATCTAGAGTCACTTATGAGACAGTCTCTAGGCACACCTATGAAGGACTATCAACATTAGGTTGCCTCTGGGAATGCCCAGGAGTGCTGGTTAGCTGAGATAAAGACCCATCTTAGCTGTGGGGGATACCATTCCATGGACTGGAGGAAGAGAGCTGAGCACCAGCATTCATGGCTCTCTGCTTCCCAACTGGGGATACAGGAAGACAAGCTGCCTCAAGTCCTGCTGCTGTGACCTCCCAACCGTGATGCAAGAGATCTTACAACTGTGAGCCTCATGTTGCTTTTGCCAGGTATTTATCAGAGCAACGAGACAAGTACACCAGGGTCTTCTAGACTTCTCAGCAGGAGGAGCACACGATCACCGAGACCTTTACCATCTTTCCACCTTTATCCACTTCCTGTTTCCTTAGCTACCCAACAGCTTCAGAAATAAAGCTACTCTTACTTCAGGAAACACTGAAAGCACAAGCTATTGCCCTGTAATATCGTATTAATCTAGGACTGTCTCGAAGTCACAGAACAAAGCTCTTCATTCACTGCATCATTAGGTGCACTAGCCTTGCAGTGAATGAAACAAGGGTTTACTGCTAGAGAACAAGCCACGGCAGTCACATGACAGCTAAAAAAAGAAGACAGTCATTATTACAATTTTCAGAATTGTAAAGGAAACAACTAAAGGAAAACTAATAAAGCAGAAAACAGCTATATTAACATCACTTGCTTAAGTGTATCCAAACACACATGACACGCGTGCAAGCATGCACGCTTCCCATAGGGCTGGGTCTCCTGGAGCTGAAGCTGCAGGCAATTGTGAGCCACCTGACATGGCTGCTGGGAACCAAACTCACCCTGTGGAAGAGGGGTCAAGTGCTCTAAACTGCCCTTCCACCAGACATTTTGCAGCTTCTATCATGGAAGCTATAAAAGGGGTCTAGGCAACTGTTTGACCCAGGAGGCTTCTAACAGGTGAAAATGGGACAATCTGTCTGTAGTAGTTCCTCATTGGCAGCTTTGCCACCTGCCATTACATGTATGAAGTTCTCTGTATGTAGTACAATGGAATCCTGCACCATCATGCTCCATCTGATCTGTGTATGCCACCCACCACAGTCATTTCCGGTATCAGACTGGCCACAGAGCTACTGTTTATTTGATGCCTCTCAAGCACAAAGACAGTGATGCTGACAATTTGGATATGTGAGGAAAATGCTTCTTTTTAATGGGGTGAAAATGTTCACAGGCACAGGATACAATCTTGTGCATACAGGAGTCAGCACCGTCTATTAGGACCGGGGGTCGTAAATGTAGTGTGTGCTAAGAGGGCCTGTTACTACAAACATGTCAAATACAATGGATGCAAACACATCAGCTGCTTAAATTCATGAACCTGTGGTTACATTAAAGGAAAAAACCTGCCTGCTTACATTTTTTTTGGGAATTCTAGGGTTCCATTTCTTTGGGGAAGTGGCACATAAAGGAAAATAATGAAACATTTAATGACAAAATGTCAAGTTAGTGCTTTTGGACTCATAGGAATCAATAAAATTCATTTTAGGTGGGGTGTGGTGGTTGGGCCTTTAATCCCAACACTCAGAAGACAAAGGCAGACAGATCTCTGTGAGTGTGAGAATAATTTAATCTACCAAAGTTGAGTTTCAGGCTGTTGGGGGCTGTGGACCCCCCAGACCCTAAATTTCCTGTAAACAACTTGTTATGTTTGCAGCTGCTCTGAGCAAAACAACTTGTTTTCCTGTGTTTGCAGCTGCTCTGAGCAGAGACCCTCAGGAGTTCCGGATGGCAGGAGAGTGGTTTCTGGTTGGTTTGGCTGGGTCATGGCTATCAGTCAAGGATCCCTTTAAAGCTGTCCCTGAATACAATAAAGGGGGCATTCTTGTTTCAAGGATGACCTGTGTCCCCATGTCTCTGTCTGTGTGTGTATATGTTTAAAATCTCCAGCCCTTTTCCCAGCTAGCGTCCAGTCCTGTCCAGTACTGCAGGTGGTAGGCTACAGGCATAGTGTCATAGTACACGTATACAGGCATTACAGGACCGTAGTCCATGTAGTAGCACGAATGCTACACCAGGCCAGCCAGTATTATACACTTAAATCATACCATGAAATCCTGTTCTTAAAAAACAATTAATTAAAAATTTTGGCTTTTAGATTACTAAAGTACTCAACAGAAATGAAAGTTGAAGAGTGACTTTATTTTGGGCTGAAGAGAAGGCCTAACAGGTGAGGGCACTTGCTACCAAACCTGACCTGAGTCTGATCTCTGCGACCTGTATGGCAGGAGGGGAACTCCTCCTCCAAGATGTCCTCTCATTCCCATAAAACAGCTGTGGCATGCTCATGCCCTCCCCTAACAATACATAAATAAATGTAATTAAAAAGAATAACTTATGAAGTGACTCATTTTGAGAACTTCATAAAGAAAAAAAGCATAGTTTTTTAGAATAAGTATTAAGTCCTAAATTTACTTAATAATTTATTTATTTTTATTTTATGTGCATTGATGTTTTGCCCACATGCATTATCAGATCCCCTGGAGCTGGAGTTACTGACTGGTGTGAGCTGCCATGTAGGTGCTGGAAATTGAACCCAGGTCCTCTTGAAGAGCAGTCAGTGTTCTGAACTGCCGAGCTTTCTCTCCAGACCCCCTAAATACACTTAAAAAAAAAAAAAAAGCCAAATAGACCATTAACTGAAAGTCACAGAATTTACAATCTTTGTGAAAAAGGCAGAGAGTAGCAAAGTTCAAAATTAAGACGCTGAAATTTTCCAAAGGTTCAAAAATCCTCAAAAATGAAGCATGGCACCCTCAGCTCATGACCTAAAGTCTTAAACATGTGAAAGAGAACATAGTTCCAACAATTTCCAAAGTTCAAAATGAAATAGACTAAAAATAAGGTATTTGTTACAATAAAAGAAACTATTTCTACTGTTGAAAATGAGAGGTACTGGTAAAAATTTCCTCCTATGTACAATTTGTATCTTATCTTCCAGTCTCTTTGTTTACAAGTATAAAGTAAACGGCACTGTGTGTGTAGGTGTGGGCATATGCATGTTGCCCATGAGGGCACATGTAAAAATCAAAGGCGGACATAAGGATGCCTTCAATCGCTCCCCCCACTTTTTATTATTTCTCTGAGAATTTCATTCAATGTATTTTGATCATATCCGAGTGGCCCTCTTACCCACTCAGCCTCCCTCATTTTTTGAGACAGGGTCTCCAACTGAACCTTAGCTATTTTTGTTAGACAGGCTGGCCAACAAGCCCCTGGACCCACCTGTCTCTCCTGGCCAGTGCTGGGGTAAATGATGTGCACGCGGTACCTGGCTTTTATCATCTTAGGTCCTTGTGCCTGTCAGGCAAAGACTGTACCACTGGGCTATATTCCCACACTCCCTGACCCATGGTGATTTACTGATTTATTTATTTTTGAGACAAAGTCTCACTGTGTAGGCCATACTGGTTGCAATGTGAATTGTTCTGCCTGTCTCCCAGTGCTGGTTTTAGAGAGTGAGCCTGGTTCTAAATGATTCTTTTATCTTCTTCTTCTTTTTAAACTATGTAACTCTGGATGGCCTCAGTATCCTTGTAAACTATTTTATTTTAATCGAAGTAATCATTAAATATCTTACAGACTAGCAAAGTCAGCTCTACTGTACCTCTAAACACATGGGTAATATTGAGACCCACTTACCTCTCTTTATCTTTAAAATATGGCTCCACAAATGCTTTCTGCTTGACTCCCTCTTGTTTATCACCATGTACTGTAAACAAAACAAGAATGTCACAAGATGCAGAGCTTGATGAGAAATAATCAGCTTGCCTAGGGAAAACCAACTATAGCATGCACCAAACTTCCCTTTATATTGATTTTCACATTTGAGTCCTGGGAGGCAATTCACTAAAATTTTATTTCTTTATCTCCATTAAAGGTGATGATTATCTTGTCTCAGAGACACTAAACTAAAAATTACATTTCGGGAAGTATTTAATTGATTGATTAATTTGGGTCCAGGCCTTACCATGCAGCCTCAAACTTAAGAGATCCACCTATGTCTGCTTCCCAGTGCTGGGATTAAAGGTGCACACCACCACTCTGGCACATGAAATATTTAGCTATCTAGATGTCTGCTGTTATTTGGCAGGAGATAGAAAAAATATTTTAGTATATCTCACTTATTTGACCTATTAATTTGTATAATGCATCTTTAAGACAGGTTATGATTCAAAAAATAGAGATTAAAGATTTCATCAGAAAATTGATGATAAAACTGAAAAATATCCATCACTTCCAACTTTGTTGTTAGTACTTTGTTTCTCATGTGCAGGGATGTTCTCATACTTCTCTTCAACTCCCTCTCCCAATACCAATTTGAGTTTTTTCACCAAGTAGCTTGTTTTAGAACTACATACTAAAAAATTTTACAATTTACTTTATCACTTTTATTTTCCCAGCTTAGCAAACTGGAGGTTTGTCTATGTTGTTTTGATGTATTTACTTATTGGTGGAAATGTAGACTGTCTTCATTTTTAAGCCATTTAAGATGGCACTATTATAAGTACACTTTTCGGTGCTACAATCCTAACCCTATAAAAACAAGCACAACTCTTTTGCATTTTTACTTTTCTTAGGGCATGCATCATAACTGAGTCAAACAATGTGATAGGTATATATTTAATTCTGTACAAAACTGATGATGAAGCTGTTTCTTTTCCTCACTTGTGTTAACTCCTGTTGGTTGTCAGTGTTTTTAATCACCCCAGGGAATGTGAATTCAACATTTGATGTCCAAGAACACTGGATACTTGTTTCATGTGCTTACTGGTTATTCAATTATCTTTTCATTCAAGAACTTCTAGCTGAAAACATAATGTAATCAATCTAATTTGTTTGTAAAATAAGGCCATCCTGGTGTTCTGTAGAAAATACAGGAGGCATGCACACGACAGGTGGAACAGCAATGCTTTAGATCAGGACAGAGAGAAACAGTAAAGTATGCTCTGGACAGTACCTCCAGGCTTCAGACGAGGCACAAAAGTGAGGTGAAAATAAAGTCAAATATGACCCCTACTGCCCACTCCAACCTCTGGTTCCTAGGCTAAATCTCATCCTAGAATCAGCTTTGTGTGTCATTCTAGATAAGGGAGAATCTACAGACAGCATCCACATGGTAGGCAAGCCATTATCACTACAGCAAATAATTCCTATCTACTTTTCATTAAGATTTTAATTTTTATTCTTCTGTGATTTATTCTGATATTGTTAGAAGTTGACTCTCAGGGAGTTTTGTTGGCATGACCTGTGTCTGTCACAAAACGATAATGCTTAACGAATTATGCGACATTTAATTTTGATGGTAATAAAAAAATAAAGTATGTGGGGCTGGAGAGATGACTCAGAGGTTAAGAGCACTCTTCTAAAGGTCCTGAGTTCAATTTCCAGCAACTACATGGTGGCTCACAACCATCTATGATATATCTGGTGCCTTCTTCTGACATGCAGGCATGCACACGGAACACTGTATACATATTAAATAAATCTTTAAAAAAATGAACTATGTAAAAACTGATTTCTCACATTTCTACTTTTAGCTACTGGGTAGATGGATACTGAAATAATAATTATAAATTATTATAATTATAATAAAATAATGAAACCTGGAGTAGCAGGGGAACACAAAAACTGGGGTAGAAAAAAATTTTTACTGGGCAGTTGGTATGCGCACCTTTAATCCTAACACTTGGGAGGCAGAGGCAAGTGGATGTCTGAGTTTGAAGCTACACTGGTCTACAGAGCAAGTTCTAGGACAGCTAGGGCTACACAGAGGAACTCTGTCATGAGAAACCAAAAAAACAAAACAAAAGAAAAACAAATTCCTTAAAGAAAACCAAGAAAAAGCAATCAGACAGATGAAAGATATGCTTCAAAACTGAAAACTGAAATAGAGGCAATTTAAAAAAAAAAATAACAACCCACAAACTGAGGGAAATCTGGGTAAACAATCAGGAACTACAGATGCAAGCATAATCAACAGAATCCATGAGATGGAAGAGAGAATCTCAGGCATTGAAGATATGATAGAGGAAATAGATTCATTGGTCAAAGAAAATGTTAAATCTAACAAATTCTTAACACAAAATATCCAGGAAATCTAGGACACCACGAAAAGGCTGAACCTAAGACTAATAGAAATTGAAGAAGTCCAGCTCAAAGGCACAGAAAATATACTCAAGAAAATCATAGAAGAAAACTTTCCCGACCTGAAAAAGGACATGCCTCTGAAAATACATGAAGCTTACAAGAACACCAAACAAATATTTTGTTTGTGCTAATCACCACATAATAATCAAAACACTAAACATACAGAATAAAGAAAGAATATTATGAGCTAGAAAGTAAAAGGGCCAGGAAACATATAGTGGCAGACCTATCAGAATTATACTCAACTTCTCAATAGAAACAAGGAAAGCCAGAAGATCCTGGTTAGGTGTTATGCAAACATTAAGAGATCACGGATGCCAGCCTAGACTACTATATCCAGCAAAGCTTTCAATCAGCATAGATAGAGAAAACAAAATATTCCACGAAAAAAACAGATTTAGTCAATACCTATCCACAAATCTAGCCCTATAAAATGTACTAGAAGGAAAACTTCAACCCAAGAAAGTGAGCTATACCCACAAAAACACAGGCAATAGATAATCTCACACCAGCAAATCCCAAAGAAGAGAAACACACATCACCATCACCACCACCAAAAGAAAAAAAAAAAAGGAATAACAATCACTGGTCATTAATATCCTTTAATATCAAAGGACTCAATTCATCTATAAAGAGACACAGGCTAACAGACTGGATACGAAAACAAAATCCATCCTTCTGCTGCATATAAGAAACACACCTCAACTACAAAGACAGACACTACCTCAAGAGTAAAGGGTTGGGAAATGATCATAGAATCAAATGGACCTAAGAAACAAGCTAGTGTAGCTATTCTACTACCTAACAAAATAGACTTCAAACTAAAATTAGTCAAAAGAGATCACAGGAAAAATCCATTAAGATGAAGTCTAGATTCTGAAGTCTCAAACACAAGGGCAGCCACATTTGGAAGAGGAACATTACTAAAGCTTAAATCATACATCAACACCCACACACTAACAGTGGGAGACTTCAACACCCCACTTGCACCACTGGACAGGTCTGCCAGACAGAAACTTAAGAGAGAAATAGAGAATCTAATAGATGTTATGACTCAAACGGGCTTAACAGACATCTACAGAACATTTCACTCAAACACAAAAGAATATACCTTCTTAGCACATTATAGATCCTTCTCAAAATTGATCATATACTCAGTAACAAAGTCTATCTCAATACGTACAAAATAAATTGGGATAAATCCTTGTGTCATATTGGACCATCGTGGCTTAAAGTCAGAATTCAACAACAATACTAACTACAGAAAGTCGACAAACTCATGGAAACTGAACAGTGCTTAGCTGAATCACCCCTGGGTCAAGGAAGAAATAAAGAAATTAAAGATTTCCTAGAATTCAATGAAAATGAAGGCACAACATACCCAAACCTATTGGACACTATGAAAGTAGTGCTAAGAGGAAAGCTCATAGCACTAAGTGCCTACATAAGGAAGCTGAAAAAGTCTCACACTAGTAACTTATCAGCACATCTGAAAGCTCTAGATCAAAAAGAAGCAAACTCACCCAGGAGGACTAGATGGCAGGAAATAATTCAATTGAGGGCTGAAAACAATAAAATAGAAACAAAGAAAATAATACAAAGAATCAATGAAACAAAGAGTTGGTTCTTCCAGAAAATCAACAAGATAGACAAACCCTATCCAAACTAAGCAAAAGGCAGAGAGAGAATATCCAAAATCAGAAATGAAAACGGTGGCATAACTACAGACACTGAGGAAATCCAAAGAATCATTAGGTCATACTTCGAAAACCTGTATTCCACAAAATTGGAAAATCTAAAAAATGGAAAATTTTCTGGACAGGTTCCACATATCAAAACTAAATCAGGACCAGATAAACAATTTAAATAGACCTAAGGAAACAAAAGCAGTCATCAAAAGTCTCCCAACCAAAAGAGCCCAGGGCTTTCAGCTCAGACGTCTACCAGAACTTCAAAGAAAAGCTAATACCTATATCCTTCAAATTGTTCCACACAATAGAAACAGAGGAACACTACCACTTTTTACAAGGCTACAGTTATCCTGATACCCAAACCATACAAAGACACAACTAAGAAAGAGAATTACAGACCAATCTCCCTCATGAACATTGATGCAAAAATATTAAATAAAATACTTGCAAACCAAATCCAGGAACACATCAACCATAACCAAGTAGGCTTCATCCCAGAGATGCAGGGATGGTTCAACATACGAAAATCAAGGCAATATGCAGCAAACCAACAGCCAGCATCAAAGTAAATGGAGAGAAACTCAAAGCAATCCTACTGAAATAAAGAACAAGACAATGCTTCTACTCTCTCCATCTCTATTCAATATAATAGTTCTAGCTAGAGCAATAAGACAACAAAAGGAGATCAAGAGGCTACAAACTGGAAAGATTCACTTTCACTATTTGCTCCTAATATGATAGTATACATAAGTGACTCCAAAAATTCCACCAGGATACTCCTACAACTGTAAACACCTTCAATAATGTAGCAAGATACAAGATTAACTTAAAAACAAAGAGTAGCTCTCCTATATACAGATGAAAAACGGCGGAAAAAGAAATCAGAGAAACATTACCCTTTACAATAGCCACAAATAACATAAAATATCACGGGGTAACTTTAACCAAACAAACAAGTGGAATACCTGTATAACGATAACGTTAAATCTTTGAAAAAAGAAATCAAAGAAGACACCAGACAATGGAAAGATCTCCCGTACTCTTGACTAGGTAGGATTAACATAGCAAAAATGGCTATCTTTAAAAAAAAAAAAAAACTACAGATTTAATGTAATGCCCATCAAAAATACCAGAAAAATTCTTCACAGACCCCAAAAGAATACTCAACATCATATGGAAAAACAACAACAACAACAAAACAGGATAGCCAAAACAATCCTGTACAATAAAGGAACTTCTGGAGATATCATTTTACACCTGTAAGAATGGCCAAGATCAAAAACACTGATGACAGCTTATGCTGGAGAGGATGTGGAATAAGGGGAACACTCCTCCATTGCTTGTGGGAATGCAAACTTGTGCAGGCACTTTGGAAATCAGTATGGTGGTTTCTCAGAAAATTAGGAGAATCAATCTACCTCAAGACCCAGCAATACTGCTCAATCATATCACAAGCACAAGCACTCAATGTTCACAGCAGCATTACTCATAACAACCAGAACTAGAAACAACCTAGATGCCCCTCAACTGAAGATCGAATAAGGAAAATGTGGTACATTTACACAATGGAGTACTACTCAAGAGGTAAAAAAGAAAGGCATCTTGAAATTTGCAGGAAAATGGATGGATCTACAAAAAACCATACTGAGTGAGGCAACCCAGACCCAGAAAGACAAATATACTATGTATTCACTCATAAGTGGCTTTTAGACATAAAGCAAAGAATAAACCAGTCGACAACCCCAGAAATCCTAGACAACAAAGAAGACCTTAAGAGAGACATACATGGATCTGCTTAGGAAGGAGAAAAAGATAAGATCTTCTGAGTAAACTGGAAGCATGGGAGGCAGAGAGAGGGTGGAAGGGGTGAGGGGAGGAAGGAAAGGGAGTGGGGAAAATGTAAAGCTCAATTAAAAACAAATTTAAAAAAGGTGCTCAGCAGAAGGTATAGTTAAACATTCTCAACTTCTTTTTGGAATTCTCAACCAATTTTTGGATTATTTCCTTAGTTTGAAATTATTTCAAGCAAAAACGTAACTGGGAGAGACAGCTCAAGTCATTAAGAACACTGGCTATTCTTCCAGAGGACCCAGTTTTGAGTCCTAGCACCAACTTGGTGGTCCACAACCTTCTGTAATTCTAGTTCCAAGAGATCCACTACTATAACCTGACATCAGAGGGCACAAAATGCATACGTGGTACACAAACATATACACACAGACAAAGCACCCATAAACATAAAATTTTAAAAAAATCTGAAAAAAATTTATGTGAGAAACATGAAACTTTTGTTAATATTTGTAACCAATCCTCTGTTAATTAGTTGATGACTTGAGTGAACTCAGTACAATGGTAAAGATATAACTAAAGAGAAAGCATATTTACTGTTTGGTTTCTTTGTGGCAGCAGACGGTTCTTCCTCATCTGGTACCTGGGGAAAGTTATCTGTCAAACAGGATTCATATTCTTCATGTGCTGTCTGATCAAACATTTCTTCCATGCTATCATTCATTTTTATGTCTCCATCTATAAAAAAGGTATTGATTGACTTAGCAGCTTTGGCCTTCTGTGAAGCCCAATGTGAATAGTAACAAAGAAAAAGTAATGTGATACGGTCTATTCTGAACTAAGACGATTCTTACATGTGGACTGTAGGTTTCATCTTCAAGTGTTCTTTTAATAAATGAGCACAGTGAAGTGCTTATAGTGTCAAATGTGACTCTACGACTGTTAGCTTATGACACCTTGTCAATAGAGAACCTCAATACATGTGATGGGAAGTTTAGAGATACTTAAAAAGATACACAGCTAGAATACAGACTTCAGATCCAATTGTAAAGAGTGTTTTACTGAATACAGAGTGAGGTGGAGGCATCTATGCTAAAAAGATGATAGAATATTAGTTGCAAACTCTAATGTTAAAAGAGCAGAATTTTGTTATTCAAAGTGAGTAACATACTACAATATATGTAATTAAGAACTTAGAGATCTTTAAGTCGAGATTCTTTCTATGTAGCTTAATTCTTACAAGGTTCACAAGTGGTAATAAACTAAGTCTGTTTATTTATAAAGGCCTTTTGCGGTGACTTCAAGTGTTATCCTACGGCGATAAGGCTAGCTTTTGTTACTGTCACAAAACTGGATCTCTTACACATGTTGAAGACTTTCCCCTTCTATCAACTCACATATAACTCACAAAAATCAAAAAAATTCTTATCAAGGAAACTGAAAACTAGAAAATATGCCATAATATATAATGAAAAATGCTAAATATAAAGAAATATATCCCAGATATTAAGCTCTGTATAAAATTTTACTTGATTTTTTTATTTTTCTAACAAAGTAGCAAAAAGTTATTCTTTTTTAAAAATCACTATTAGCACCTGGTAATTTAAAATGATGGAAACAATGAACTCACACCCCATCTACTACATCACAGTGCTGAATTCATCTTCACAAATTCCCTAAATGATTGTTTATAAATGTTTGTTATATTTAAAGGGGAATATGCTATAGATATGAAAACTTTGCTTGGTATGGATCTTGGTCTATTGATACAAATTTAAGGTCAATTTTGTTATACTGTGTATATGTATTTCTGCTCTTAAGGTATTGTGTTTGTGCAGCTCATTTAAATATGTAACATATAATTAAGAAATATAGGTTAATATATAATCACCTATAATAGTCAAGCTTATAGTAATGTTACGTTTCTAGATACATAGAGATATAATATACCTATCTATCAGTTAGATACGTATTCTTCAAATCTTTCAAAGACTAACAGAATATGGCATTTAAATGTTTTAAGAACTTAGGTCTTTTCATGACAATGAGACACATGTTCCTGGCAGCCCCAATCTATTTCAAGAGGATGATGGACATTGAAGAGGCTCCTTATGGAGCTTGTTAGCCATTTGGGCAAGAAACTGCTCTTGCCTGGACTGCTTGATGTCATGCTGTATGAACTGGACATGCAGGACCCACAGAAAAATGACTGCTGAACTTGCCAGAAGGTGAGAAAGTCTTTTGGGGTTTCTGTTTCATGAAAGAGTCTGCAGGACACAGAAGAAAGTGACTGACAATCTGTCCACATAGGTGCAACTATCTTTGAAATCTCCCGCTTCATGGGAAAGTCTGCCAGATACTATGGGCCTGTAGGCTGAAGATGGGTACCCAATGTTACAGAAGACCTTTGAATGACTGTCCAGGTGGTGAGATGTCTCTGCCAATTCTAGAGTTTTGGAAGTTGCTTACAATGGACTTCTTGTTAACTTAGGTAATGTTATATCCTTCTGGAGTCTTTGATGGAGTTGAAGAATAGATAGTTATAGTTTTCCTTAGTTATGAAAAAAAGATTAAGTAGGTATAAATTTTTTAACTATAATTCTTGCTTGATACCTGTTTTGTTGTATGTAAATTTCCTATGTCAAAGTTAAAACCTTCTTTTTATTTAACAGAAATGGAGAGGTGATGTGGGATTTTCCTCTGTATGCTGTAAGTTTTATTGCCATTGGTTAATAAAGAAGCTGCTTTAGGTCAATGGCTTAACAAATAGAGCTAGGTGGGAAAAGCAAACTGAATCTGGGAGCTCAGAGTGGGGCTGGTGAACAAATGAGGGAAAAGCCAGGTAGCTGCCACAGGAGACAGATGCTTCCACCAGAGCCCGCGGTAACTTTGCCCAGTAAGCCACAGTCACGTGGTGATACACAGATTAATAAATATAGGTTAATTTAAGATATAAGAGCTAGCTAGAAAGACACTTAAGCGATTGGCCAAACAGTATTGCAAATAATACAATTTCTGTGTGATTACTTTGGGTCAGGGCAGCAGGAAATGAACCAGTGCCTCTGCCAACACCTACCAACTAGTATTCATGGCAGTGGAAGGTAGTCTGCATGCTACCAGAGGAGAAAGTTAATCATCAAACCTGCTACAAACCCAGTGACCTACAATGGTGACCAGCCTTCAAGATATCCCAGCATATACATTGTGGGGGGGACCATCTATACTCTGACTGGGTGGAAGGCCCATTCTATGAGATGGAACCCATGCGTGACACTGCTAGGGTGGCCAAGAAACTGAACTGGCCATGGACCTAGGCAAAAACCACATACTATTGTTTTACTAAAGGAACACAGCAATAACATGACTGTTAAGTACATTCTGCTATACCCATGTCAGTACTGCCCACCCATTATCACAGAAGTTTCTTGCAATAAATGGGAACTAATACAGAGTCCCACGTGGACAATGTGCAGAGAGTGAGAGACTTCAGAGCACCCAGTCCTAAATAAGATGCCCTCATCAAACGTCCCTCAGAGATCAGGGATCTATGTGGAAGAGGAGGTGAAAAGACTACAAGGGCCAGAGGTGATGGAGGACTCCAAGGAAACAGTGAAGACCAGTGCACACATGAACCCAGACTGGCAGTATGCACAGGACCTGCGTGCACAGGTTCCAGTCAGATGGGGTCCCATCACTGAGAGGAGGAAGTGGACCAAGGCTCCTACACTTAACCAAGGAGCTAGTTGCAACTGATAACCACTTGCAGAGGAAAAACAGTTTTCTCTAATGGAATCTCATTGGTTATATTACCTACATTTTGGGGCAGCCCCATGCCTGGCTATAGTTAGCCAACATAAAATGAACATAATGGTATTTTTTAAGATTTTTGTCTCACACAACTTTGTTTGGGAAATTTTTGTCTTATTGGTATTTTGCTTGTATATTTTATGTTTTTGTGTTTTTTTTTTCCTTTTGATTTTTCTAGAGAAAGAAAGAAGGCATGGAGTTGAGTGGGTAGAGAAGATCTGAAATGAGTTGGGGGAGAAGGAAAATGTGACTAGAATATATTGTATGAAAATCTGTTTTCAATAAGAAAAAGTCCCAAAATCGAGATCACAAACTTACTGCACTTATCACTATGATACAACTATACATTTCATTTCACATCTGATTAAAGTAAACGAAATCAAAGTAAGTCTTACTTGGACATTTTTCTTTTGGCTCTTGTCTCTTCATTTTTAAAAGCACGGTTTCACTGACCAATGTACAGTCCATGTCCACCGTCTCTCCTAATCGTGAGTGACTGCTATCCTAAATAAATATATTAAAAACACAAAAGTTTAGCAATTATTCCTTCATAGTCTTATATCTGCGCTTCTAACCACAAAAAGGTTAAAAACTCTCCACAAACTTTACAATTTTAAAGCATTAAGTTATTACTTTTGTATCTCAGGAATAGATAGAGATTTTCTTGCTTCTGGAACACTTTAACCTCAATATATAAGCTCTTCATGCCAATCTGAGGAAAAGGAAAACTGACCACGGAAAGACAGATTTATTTACCACTGATCCTTTGTGCTTTACTTACCATCTCCAATCTGCCTTGCAGTAATAAACTTCAGTGAACATGAAAAGCAACTTTAATAGTCAAATTTGATTTCTTCATAGCTACATGCTACTTTAATAAACTACCTAATTTCTTAATGTGCCACCAAGTAGGAGAATTTCACTAACTATACAGAACTTGAACACAAAGCAAAATCATATTTCCAGTACAAATTAAACAAAATAAAACAAAACACCATAGCTGGGTGTAGTGACATGTGCCTTTAATCCTAGCACTCAGGAGGCAGAGATAGGTGGATCTCTGAGTGTTCAAGGTCAGCCTTGCCTACAGAGCTAGTTCCAGGACAGTCAGAGCTACTTAGTGAGATCTTCTCTTGAACATTCATATATAAACACAAAAACGTTACTTTTAAAAAAAGTAAACTGGGGAAAAAAAAGTCTTGACAACATTCCTTCTTTTTTAAAGCTAATTAAGGTGGCTAGAAAGAGGATGGCCTGGTGGTTAACTCGCTGCTTTTGTAGAGGGCCCAGATTCAGTTCCTAGTACTCATATGGCGACTCCCAACCAATTGTTACTCCAACTCCAGGGGATTTGACACCATCTTCTGACCTCTGAAGGCAATTTCAGGCAGATGGGGCACACAAACACACATGTAGGCAAAACTCATATGCATAATAAATATAAAAAATAAAAACATTAAAGCTAATCAAGACACATGATGGAATTATTAGCATGGTGATCCCAGCACGTGTAGGATTGAGGCAAGAGGAGTAAATTTGAGACCAACCTGGGTTGTATAATAAGATCCTATCTAAACAACTAAGAACATATGATAAAGGTAAAATCACTTGAAATATGTAACTATAATTCTTTGCTATTTAATAAATACAGCTACTGTCTCAGGGGGTAAACATACAAGTCTGATAACCTGGGTTTGATCCCCAGGACTCACATGGTAGATGAAGAGGACCAAATCCTGAGGGCTTGTCTCTGACCTCTGCATATATGATGTAAAATTCACATGGTGTGCAGTACTGTACATATGCACACATACACAATAAAGGAAATGAGTAAAACAGTATTCCAAGGAGAGGGGACTGCTAACTCACTAGAGTAAGACACAAATGGGCTTTAGTTCATTTTCTAACATACCTTTGTATCTATTACAGTAACATCCATTTTATACTGAGAAAGGTCTGCTCCGGGATCAACACTCCACTGGATATTTTCAAAGGACACATCTTAGAAAAAGAGGACAGGCACAAATTAAAAACCCAATTTGAAAATTTGTTTCATTTTAAAATGTTAGGAATGCACAGAACAGAAATATTAGGTTCCTGCAGCACTTACTCAGAAATGAATGTCCCAGGGAGCTGGAGAAATAATTACTTCACTAGGTGAAAGCACTAACTGCTCTAGCAGAGGACTTGGGTTTTGTTCTTGGCAGCTACATGGCGGCTCATAACTGTCCATAACTCCAGTTCCAGGGATCTGATACCCCTCTGACCTCTGCAGGCATGAGCCACATACACGGTACAAATATACATACAGGAAAAACATTCATATACATAAAAAATTTTAAATGTTGGGGGGCTGGAGAGATGGCTCAGAGGTTAAGAGCACTGATTGCTCTTCCAGAGGTCCTGAGTTCAATTCCCAACAGCCACATCGTGACTCACAACCATCTTTAATGAGATCTGGTGCCCTCTTCTGGCCTGCAGCATACATGCAAGCAAAACACTATATACATAATTAATAAATAAATCTTTAAAAAAAATTTAAATCTTAAAAAAAAATTCAAAGTGGCCAAAGAATTTCACAAGACATTCAAATGGCCAATAAATATTATGAAAAAGTTATCAATATAATGAACAACCAGAAAAATGAAAGACAAAAATGAGATATTCACAGACTAAGATGGCTAGACTCAAACTGTGTGCATGTGTATATATATTTTTGGAAATCCTGAAACCGTTATACAATCACAGTGTTAATGTGAAATGGCATAGCTGCTTTGGGAAACAGAAAGTCTCTTAAAAGGCTAATAGCTGATACGAGGTCCAGCAATTTTAATCCCAGGTAAATTGAGAAAAAGAAACACCTATTTCCAGAAAAATCTGTACACAAATGTTCATAGCAGTATTATTCATAAAGATAACAATGACAGCAAATTTGTACTGACGGATGAAAACATGACTGTCTATAATGAAATCTGACTCAGCAGTAGATAGTGATGGAATGCTGACACATACACAAAGGCTGGGAACTGACAATACCATGTCAGTGTGGAGATAGATGGCTCAGCAGGTAAAGGTGCTTGCCATGCAAACATGATGACCTGAGTTTGAACTCTGGAACCCATGTGAAAGTTCGAAGAGAGAACCGACTGCACGAAGTTGTCCTCTGACCTACATGTCGTGACACGTCCACATTCACATTCAGAAACACATCACACATGCAACAATAATAGTAAAATAAAGTCAAAGGAAAACATTATGCCAAGGGAAAGAAGTTACAAGATTTCATATTAAATAGGTCTCTATTCACATAAAACATCTACAATATTTCAATCTACAGAGATAAAAATTAGAGCATTGATAACCAAAATTGGGAAGGATGGAAAGGCTTGGGAGATGGATAAACTTCGATTGTACAGAGAGCTGTACAATTCTTTAAGAATACCAAAACCACTGGACTGGACACAATGGACATGATAAGTGATTTGTATTTCACTAAAGTAATTGTTTAAAAGACAGAATTGTAAAATTGTTAGAATTTTGAGTGTATTATATGTAGATATAACATATGACAACTACAAACTGTAGTTTAAGAACATGAAACAACAGTTGGGTGGTGGTGTATGTCTTTAATCCCAGCACTAGGGAGGCAGAGGCAGGTGGATCAGTGACTTCGAGGTCAGCCTGGTCTACAAAGTAAGTTCCAGGACAGCCAGGGCTACACAGAGAAATCCTGTCTCGACCTTCCCCTCCCCGCCATGGAGCAAAATACTAACTGCAAACAGACTGTGGAAAGTTAATAGTTATAGTGTGATTCCTAGAGGAATAATGAAACAAAAATAAACACAAAAAGCTAAAAATCAGAAATGACAGAAAAAACAAACAAAAAACTAAAACCAAACTTTTTTCCACTTAGGGACTGAAACCTGTGTAAGAAGAACTATCATGTGCTTCAGGGGAAAATGGAAATAAGTCAATTATAAAAGAATAAAAACTTGACTGATGAAAACAAGAAAAACTCTGCATATGAAGCACAGCAGTTATGAGGGGCTGGAAACAAAAGGACATTTAGACAGATGAGGGGAACTGGGCTTGGGAGACATCTCAGAAGTCAAAGTGCTGGCTGTGCAAGGAAGAGCCTTTAAATGTATGTAAAAAGATAGGTATGGTGAAGACAGAGGACTAATAAATCCCTGGGGCTTGCGGGCAGGCCCAGGCATTGTTCCAGGCCAATGAGAGACCACCTAAAAATAAGGTGGACAGCATCTAAGTAGCAATATACCAGGCATACATCCACCTACATGTGTACCTATACAGATGTGCACATGCATGTATATACACACACAAGCAAGTACAAGATTTAAACAAGAAGCTAAAAACCTATTACATTTGTGTATGTATAAGCTTACAGACAAACATTTCAATGCAAAACAAAAAAGACAGTAGCTAAGTATCGAAGGGGTGAAGAACCAGTTTTGAATGATTAAGTATTTATTCATACCATTAATATTACTACTTCTATTACTACTATTACTGCTGCTACTGATGTTGCTGCTGCTGTTTTTTAAGACAGGATTTCTTTGTGCAACAGCTCTGGCTATCCTGGAACTCAGAGAGATCCACCTGCCTCTGCCTTCTGAGTGTGTGCACCACCACAGCCCAGTGATGAGTTATTTTTAAATATTCTGGACAGTTTAGGACTATGGATGGAGCTTAGTGGTAGGTTGCTTATCTAACATGTTTAAGGTCTCATGTTCAATCTCTAGTATTGTGTTCCTCTAAAACACCAAAAACCAAAACCAACTAACAAAACAACCAAACAAATAAAAAAAACCCCAATGGAATAGTTAAAACACTTTTTAAAAGCTTTTGCAAAGGAAGTAAGAAATAACTGCATTAAGTAAATCTAAAAATACTTATAAAGTATTTAAAATAAATTTTTAAAAAGTATAACAGCAGAAAATCAAAGGCAAAATGAAAGCAGTGAGAATGATGCTATATGCAGGAAAAAATAAGATCTCTTTTTCCCCAAACTTATGTCTAAAGAACGTAAATGTCACGCAGTTAGAAAGAGGAAGAGCCTGTTTACAATGCACATACCTTGGTTGTTTGGCAGAGACTTTGTTTTAGCAACTCTACAGGGATTTAACTGAAGAACTGATGCAAGCTCACATCCTCCATGGATCGATCTGCTTTTTACTTTTGTTGGCACAAGAGAACCAGTACCCTAAACAAAAATGACTATTAGCACCTAAATGAAATCACAAACAATTTTAATCAAAATGGATGAACATAGAACACAAACCTTCACATCACTAAAAAGATTCTCTGTCTCCGAACTTTCTTGTGAACACGGAGGAGTTTTGAAGACAGGCTTTTCCTCTTTTATCTGCAGGGGTGTTTTATGGTCCGGAGAGCCTTTACTAGAGGCCTGGAGGATACACCGCTGCTGTAAACAGGACACCTCTGAAGACTCTCTGGCTAATATGCAGGCTCCACTCAAGGCTTTACGACCTGAAGAAGGGCCCTTTGGAATGGGCTTCAAAGCCTCATAAATAGTCACTTGTTTAAACTTGTTTTTACAAGTCTCATTTCCATGGCTCTTCTCTTGACGTTGGGTAGCTGCAAACCGATCTGACAAGTCCAGGGGTTTATCCATCACATGGTCTCCATTCATGAAGAACTGATTCTCCATTGGAAAAGGAAGAGTATTTTCCTTATCAAAACAGGTCGGGGGACAGTTTACTACATGTTCACTCTCTTCCTCAGTCTTCTTCCTTTTGGATGCTTTGCCGCCCAGTGATTTCAAAGGCACCAAATATTTATCAGTAATAACATCTTTAATATGATCTGTACTGCTCTGCTCATCTACAGATTCACTTACATTTTTATTCATAAGTATTTGCTTATTAGGAAATGATTGGCTAATGACCTTATTCACTTCAGACCCCAGACTATGAGGTGTGAGAAGAGCACTGTCCTCAGATTTTGATCTAGCTTTCTCTGACTTAGAGGCAGAAATGTTACTAAAGGGAGCCGTCTTCAGAAAGTTTCTTTTCCCAATGTCTAAAAGAGAAGGGGAAAAACTTGTATTCAAACCCAAATGTGTTTTCACAGTAGAGGTAGCTCCAAATACAGGAGATGAGACCCGAGTAGTAAATTCTTGGGGAGGTGTCTTTGAAGTAGAGTCTGAAAATCTAAATAAATAAAGAATGATATAAGATTTTTTTAAAACTGAAAAGCAGGATAAACATTAAAAGACCAGTATACTAGGAAAACATTTCTTAGAACAGTAAAGCACTCTCTACCTACTAGAGGGAGATGATTAAAACAAATTTAAGAAACAATGTTGGTTTCACCTCATTTGACAGAATGAAATCCGCTGAGGACTCAAAAGTCTTTTGCTATTATTAAATCGTATGAGTAATTCCAGGGAGAGAAAAATTCTTAAACTACAGAACTGAATACAGAGCTTGGTAAGTGCTCTCATCAGCTATATGATCTTCAACAAGATAGTTAACCTTATAGAACCATATTTTTGTTATCTGTTTAAAGAAAATAGAAACGGGTAATAAAACTCACTTGACAAGTTATTATCATGATAAACTCAAAGTAACTGAGGTATCTTTAAAAAAAATTCAAGCAAATTCAAGGCTTGGTGGTGGTGCAAGCCTTTAATCCTGGCTCTCAGAGGCTGAGGCAGGCAGATCTTTGTTAGTTCAAGGTCAGCCTGCACTACAGATCAAATTCCAGAAAAGCCAGGGCTGCATAAAGAAATCCTGTCTTGAAAAACCAACTAACCAAACAAACAAACAAAACAAAACAAAACAAAAAAAATCAAAACACAAAACACTCTAAAAAAACAAGCAAAATGCTTTATCAACATATATATTGTTAGTTAAATATTACAAAATTAGAGAAAAACAAAAACAAAAAAATGGGCTAGAAATACGGCTCACTGGGTTAAAAGCACCAAAAACTCTTGCAGAGGGTCCAGGGTCAGTTCCTAGAACCAAATGGCAATTCACAACCACCTCTAACTCCAGCTCTAGGGGATCTGACACTCTCTTCTGATCACTGTTCCTTCCAGGGAATACATGGTACACACACATAAAGGTTCACACAAACGTAAAATGCATCTTTCACACCGTTTAGTGTTTGGAGACACAAAGTAATGACTATGTCTTTAATAGGATAAAGCAAGATTGGGAGCTCTTAATGCTGCCTGATGAGTATCTGAAGCCACTTGGGGTGGGAGGCACATGGAGTATTGCTGAAATTCAGCCTTAAAGGGTTTATGGAACTACATTAAAAACAAAACAAAACAAACAAACACTATATGCTCCAAATTACCTTAAACTATCTTCACTGCTTCCTGCAGATTCTCCTGAAGGCTGTTTTTTGTGATCTCCTTCAAGACAGTGGTAGAGCTCACCCCCAAGAGGGCTTGCAGGACCTTGAGGTTCCTTCAATAGAAAAATATGCTTAAAGTTGATAAATGCTTCAATGAAATAAATCTCAAAAGTACATGAAGTAAGAGAAACCAGAGCAAAGAGGTAATTAACCAGAGAAGGGAGTTGTATTGTGAATGTATAAAATATCCTTATACTGTAGACTTTATTTTTAATAAATCTTTAAGAGTCGTTTATTTATTACGTATACAGTGCTCTGCCTGCATGTATCCCTGCAGGACAGAAGGGCACCAGACCTCATTGTGAGTCACCATGTAGTTGCTGGAAACTGAGCTCAGGTCCTCTATCTCTCCAGTCCTATACTGTAGACTTTAACTAATTTTGTTATCTAAATTTTATAACAATAAAACATACAAAATGATACTACCATTATTTTAATACTTTACATAAGTATAATTTACAACTGCATAGAAATATTTCAATATCAAAATACATTAAGATGAAGGGTAGAAAACACAGGTGAATTTAAAAGAATCCTTTAAAGGGAATTCTCAAGATTTAATGTGCATACAAATCAATTAGTAATTATTAAAACACAAGGTCAGTAGATTTGAGATTCTGTGCCTATAACACATTCAAGAATAATAAAGATGTTGCTGACCTGTGAAACAGACTATATGAAAAGTCCTTTGATATCTTTTCCTTTAATATATAGTTGATACTTGAACTTGGTAGATTTATGGAGAATAGTAAGAACTAGAAACTATTAAATACATTTAAATGTTCAAAAGCTAAGTTACCACTGTCACTTTAGGATAAATTGAAAAAGGTTAAAACAAATGTAAAGAAAAAAATCAACTTGGGTTTTCGGAATACAAGAGTGAGACAATTTTCTAAGAGCATTCACATATTCACTGGCAAGAGCAAAGGAGGACTGTTCTAAAACTGTCATTTGCTTGTTTTTGTAGGACTAGCAATCAGACTTGGGGCCCTGACAAATGCTCTGCCACTGAGCTAAATTAAATCCTCAGTCCTTAAAATTGTATCAAAATGGAACTTAACCCAGTATTTGTGAAGCCCTGGGTTCTAATACCCAGTACTACAAACAAAGAGACTAAAACTCTACAGTTTTGGGCTAGAGAAGCAGCTTAGTGGTTAAGAACATCCTTTTTTAGAGGACTAGAATTTGATTCCCAGCACTCAAATCAGGCAGCTCACAACAGAAGAGGAGTGGATGGGAAGGTGGGGGTGGGTAGGGAACAGGAAGAGATAATGGAAGGGAAACTGTAGTCTTTATGTAAAAAAATGAAAAAAAGTTAATTAAGTAAAATTAAAAATGTTTTGTCCTCCTGCTCATTCTCACAGTCCCTCTGTTTCTGCTTCTTCAGCATATTCTACTAGCCTGTTTAATTCTTAAAGATAGATCCAAGTAGACATATCAGTTATTAATAATTTATATAATCAAACTAAGTGATTACTTACAGACTCTTCTTGAGCATTAAGTCCAAGTGTTTCAGCGACAACAGTGTCTAGATTGAAAGCTGACTTATCAGTGGGATAACTGCTCCTTCCACACATTTCTAAAGTAAGAACAAAGAATGCTCACTACACAATTTTAGAGATGAGATATATTGAAAAAAAAAAGATTAGGAGAAGAATCAAGGTATTAACAACAACAAAAAAGATTAGCAAAAAGCAAACAAGCAATCAAGCAAACAAAGAAACCAAGGTACTATTTTTAAGATGGCAGTGAACCAATTTTAAACTCGGTTCAAAAGGTCCAAAATATTTTCTATAAACAGCTATGGGTTACAGGTATTTTAGCACAAGCATGTTATATGTTTTCTTCTCAAGGAGCTTAGTGATTACACTTGAAAGGTGAAAACAGAATTTCTGTTTTCTAAGAGGGAAAAAAAGAATTTGCAAAAAAAAATGTAAAAAATATAACAAAGTTTTAAACGCAGGCCCCTAAATCTCCCTTGGGAAGTTAAGACAAACTATACAAACTGATGCCTAAAGTGGCCCCTAAGGTAAAGGGAAGTTTGGCCATTTAACAAGATTGGGAAAACAGAAATAAAGTTTTAGGTATCTTTAAGGATAAAGATATATATTAAAAAAAAAAAAAAAAAAAAAACCTGCTGTTCAGAGGACTACATGTGACTTAATAGCCAGGAACTGAATTGTAGCCAGGAAGATGAAAGTAGAAGGACGTGAGCCCAAACCTGTGAATTAGGGGTCAAATTATGCTTCAGAACTCAAAATTTCAGCCGGGCGGTGGTGGCGCCCACCTTTAAGCCCAGCACTTGGGAGGCAGAGGCAGGCGGATCTCTGTGAGTTCGAAGCCAGCCTGGTCTACAAGAACTAGTGCCAGGACAGGCTCCAAAGCCACAGAGAAACCCTGTCTCGAAAAACCAAAAAAGAATTCAGAATTTCTCTTGTGAACAAGGAAAAGATCCATATTTTGACAGTCCAGATGTAAATACTCAAGTAAAAAGGGTAATTCTGACTATGACAGACTCACGGCCAAGAAGCAAACTCTGACAGGAGAATGAAGCAATGTACTTAAAACAGTTCCAATGATGCTGGTGGCTAAAACCAGTACAGAGATCCCATAAACACACATGGAGACCGTACAAATCAGTACAGAGATCCCATAAACACACATGGAGACCGTACAAATCAGTACAGAGATCTCATAAACAGACATGGAGACAGCACAAATCAGTAAAATTTGGAGGATGTTTAGAATTGGGAACCTGGTACCCCATGGCAAGTAGCTCCCTGACTGTACATTGGGGCAAAGGTCCCTTTAAGAGGCAAGTTCTGTGCACTTCCAATCTCTTTATTCCTGCAGAAGCAAGTAGCTCTACCTCTCTTCTGCTTCCTCTTTGCCTCTGTTTCTCTGTCTTTGTGACTCTCCCTTCCCTCCTTTCTCTCCACGCTCCCTATAGCCTCTTCTCAACTCCACACTCAAGCTCTCTCTGCACAGTGTTCTGTCACCCAATGTGATCCTCACCCAACTGCCAAGGTCCCAACTCACACCATATCTTAACTCTTAACAACGGTGCTGAAAACTCAGCAGCTCTCCCTTGCAGCTGAGGAGTGCTGGAGATCCTGGAACCCTTCTATCTGGTCACTTTTCCCACTCAGGATCACTGGAATTCTAGACCTAACAGGGGCAAAATCAGCAGTAACAGTACATCCTTGACTTTGCCTGACATAATTTTGTTTTCCTTCTCCCATCACCAGACTGAAATCTCTAAAACAGCAAAGGCCTTGTTTAGTGCCTGACACAGAAGACTCTTAAATACTTAATGGATGAAGAAATAAATCAAAATAAAGTCTTTTTACTTAAACTGTTAGAACTTAGTATTAGATTCGATAGGAACATGAATTAATACTAGCATAACATTACTTTTTCAAACAAAGCTTTAAAGTCGGACGGTGGTGGCACACACTTTTAATCCTAGCACCCAGGAGGAAGAGGCAGATGGATCTCTGAGTTTGAGGCCAACCTGGTCTACATAGCAGGTTCAGGACAACCAAGAGTACACAGAGAAACCCTGTCTCAAACAAACAAACAAAATCAAAACAACAACAACCCTCCCATACCTTTAAAATACTGCCTAATTCTGACTGTTGGTCATTTTTGCCTACCAACAATCACAGTCTTAAACTTAAACCTCAGTATCTACTTACTAGACAGGGGTGAGTGACTCTGATTGCAAGTGTCGGCTACTAGAATTTCATGTTCCTCAGAGTTATGTGGTGCAGGAGCTAAAGCCTTGGAAATTTTTCTTAATTCTGAGAAAAAAAAAAGTTACGTAATAAACAATGAAAAAGATGTTATCAAGCTTTATTCTGATAAGTCAATATAAATTTGCCTTTAATGCATTACAACCACTATTTTATTGACACAATTCTCACAAGTCTTACGTTTCACTGAGAAACAAAGCGCAGGCTAGGATACTGGGAGAGAGGGGACTGGAACTAGTTAGCTTCTTCTGACCGAAGTCACCTAGGTAGTGACAGTTCAGACACTTTCCTTCTATGGGATAAAGTACTACGTTTAGTGAACATGTTATTGGGTCGTCTTTCTTTACAATCTGTCCTAAAAGGAAACTCTAAAGTGTGCTTTATTGGAAATACTTTTACTACTTAAAGACTTAGTTCAAAGACAAAAGGACAAGGTAAAGGAATGGAGCTGTACTTTAATTATAACTTGAAAACTAAAAAGTGTTAAAAAACTGTTAAGTAAATATGATAAAAAGAATCACACTAATTAAGTCATTAAATTATTTCTTATTATTCTTATTTTCTAAGTTAAAAAAAGAAGAGTAAGATTAAAACTAGGTTTTAAAGTATTTATGTTATACGCCTGTTTCCTACAATTAGGAAATAAGACAGAACACTTACGGATACAAATGACTACTAATGAAATCACCACAGCCATTTTCTATACATTCAAATGAATAGATCACGGTTCATATTCTGCCCAAACTTAAAGATCAATAAATGCTCACTTAAGACACAGGGTCTTATATGTTAAGTTAACTCCAATTAGATGAAGGATTTAAAAACATTTCTTTTGTTTTCCACTAGATGGTGATGAAAACTCACAATTGGAAGAAACTGCCAAGTCTTATATTTTTCAAATAAAGATGTAACAAATTTTTTTAGAATTTTAATTTCTATTAAAAATTTTCATACAATATATTTTAATCATAGACTCTCTCCACCCAAATCTTCCCTACCAATTCAACTTCATATTCTTGCTCTCAAAAACAAAACCCGGAAAAAAAATTTCTAAAACCCCATCAAAACAAAGTAAATTAAAAAAATAGTGAGCACGCACACACACACACACACACACACACACACACACACACACACACACACACACTGAAACGAACAAAACAACCCATGGAATGAGTTTGTTTTGTGTTGGCTAACTAACTACTCCTGGGCATGAGGCCTGCCTGGAATGTGGTTGATAAACCTAGTGACACTTCCTCTCCCAGTAAGTTATTGACTGCAAATAGCTTCTTAGTTAGGGATAGGCCTTTGTGCCCACTTCCCATTCTCAGTGCTGGAAGCTGGTCTAGTTTAAACCTCTGCAGGTCTGGTGTGCACTGTCACAGTCTCTGTGAGTTCATGTGTGTCAGTCCTGCTGTGTCTTGAAGAATCTATTTCCTGGAGTCATCTACCACCTCTGACTCTTTCCAATCTTTCAGCCTCTTCTTTTGTACACATCCCTGAGCCTCCACAATATAAATTTGATAAAGACATCCCATTTAGGGTCAAGTGCTTCAAACTCTTTCACTCTCTGAATGTTTTCAGTTGTACATCTTTGTTAATTGCCATCTATTGCAAGAAGCTTCTCTGATAGGGACTTAAAAATGCTCTGCTCTATAGGTACAGCAATATGTCAGCAGGAGTAATTTTATTGCTATATGCCTTTGGCAGAATAACAGTAGTAGCTTTTCCCCTTAAATCCATAACCTATCTAGTTCCAGGTTCTTGTCCACATTAGTAGCATCAGGTAGGGGTTCCATCTCATTAAGTAGGCCCTAAATCCAATCAAAAAGTGACTGATTAAACTGCTGGTAAATACATTTCTGTCTATAAAGCACTGACTTAGAGCTTAGAGCCCTATCTAAGCACGTGTGTATACCATCTGGTAATCCTTTTCCAATGGAGATTCTGTAAGGCTGCAGTAGAGTTCCAGATGTGACCTTTATAACTAACTCCAGAAGATGATCATGATCATGTCGTCCATCTAAGGACCATACTTTGGGCAGCAAAGTCTTACTTTTGTATAGAATGAAGTGATGTAACTCAGGAGTCAATTAAACACTCCAGTCATGCCACCTGGATCCAAAACCAAGCTCTGTCACTGAGCAGCTGTGTGATTTGGGCCAAGTCACCTAACCTCCCTGTGGTTACAATATCTGTAAAATTAATAACACTTTCTACTGACTTACAAGGATTAAACAAGCTAACACATGGAAGCCCAGGGAAATAACAATATATACGACCTGTGTCTACAGAGGAAGGGAGCTGTCCTGCCTGCAATAACCTCGTTGTGCTCATTTTAATGTATTATTTACAAGGGATTTACATTAAGCGGGCAAAGGTTTTTATGAGATTAAATATTTGATTACAGAGAAAAAAAAAGTGACTGATTACTTCCATAACATTTGTGCCACTATTGTTTTGTAGGCAGATAGATGTCTGCTGTAGACTGCAGGCTTTGTACTTGGGTGAAAGTGATTGTTTTTCTCCTCTTCTAGTGCATAAAACCTTCCAGAACCATGAATGCTAGCTAGTCAAGAGGGGTAAAGTTTCTAGCTGGGCACCAACTCAATTTCCTGTTCAATAACATAAATAAGTTGTGTCTCCAGCAAGAGGGCCTTACCATCAGGTTACGGAGAGCAGCCAACAGCCTTGGAAACAGCCCGTGATGTCTGTGAGGTGGTGGCCAACAATTCAACTAGATGTAACCCATTTCTGGCACTGGAAGTTTTACTTGGTGGCTTAAGATGTCTAGTTGGGACACTGTCTCCCCCGATATATGGTGACTCTATATAAATTCCTTCCACAGTTGTATATATTTTAGGAAACTTCTACAGTAGCAGGTTTCCATGTGGTTTTTCAAAGGGCCTTTTGTGTTGTCCTGTACCCTGCCTCTCATCATCTTCTCCACTTAATTCTAGTCTAGTTTTCCGGGTCTCTTTATGGGACCAGTACACTTTTACTTTCAGTACAAATGTAATAACACTTATTTACACTTTCAAAGAATAAAGATCTAATTAATTTTTAAGATTTATCTGTTTTACACATTTATATGTATGTGTGTCTTGCCTGCATATACCACATGCCCACAGATGTCAGAATCAGATCCCTGGCACTTGGGTTATGGATGGGTGTAAGCCACCATGCAGGTGCTGGAAATGAACCCAGGTCCTATGCAAGCACAAGTTACAAGTACTCTTAACCACTAAGCCATCTCTCCAGAATCCTAGATTCATTTATTTTTTTTAGTTTATGTATCTGGGTGTTTTGTCTGCATGTATATCTGTGTATTTACATATGTGCCTGATATCTGTGGAGACCAGGTAAGGGAAATGAGTCTCATGGAACTAGAATTAAAGATGGCTGTGTTATACTATGTGGTTTTTTTGGTAACTAAATTGCTCTTATCTACTAAGCCACCTCTCCAGGCACATAGATCTACTTACTTTTTAAAGCATAAAGTATTCACTTTATACAAATATCTCTACAATTTAACAGACCTCCTTTTTCAAAACATTTAAAATATTCTGGATTAAGAATTGGTCTTTGTTCTTAAGTTTAAATAGGCAATTAAAAAACAATCACAATGTCATGTCACATAAGCTACAAGTATAAGACCACTTGAGAAAGTAATTTTTGAAGCATTTAGCTGACATAGTAAACTGGGATGGAATTAAAAAGTTTTCACAAGCCAGGCATGATAGAGCATGCCTTTAATCCCCAGCCCTTGGGAGACAGAGATGGGGGATCTGAGTTGGAGACCAGCCTGGTCTACAGTGCAAGTTCCAAGACAACCAAGGCTACAAAGAGAAATCCTGTCTCAAAAAAAAAAAAGGGAAACATTAAGCCAGGCATAGTGGCACACGCCTTCAATCCCAGCACTCTGGAGGCAGAGTCAACCGATCTCTGTGAGTTTGAAGCCAACCTGATCTATAGAGTAAGTTTCAGGACTGTCAAGGGTACGTACAGAGAGACTCTGTCTCGAAAAGAAAAAAGAAATAAGTTCAATGAAGTGTATACATTAAAAAAAAAATCTATGCAGAGGGCTGGAGAGATGAATCAGCAGTTAAGAGCATTTGCTGCTTTTGCAGTTTCTGGGCTTGGTTCCCAGCATCCACAAGGCATGTAGCACACAACCTCCTGTAATTCCAGTCCCAAGGAATCCAACACTCTATTCTGACCTCACAGATGAGCTCCAGGCACATATATATTTACTCAGACACAAACACACACATAAATTATGCACATATTCAGATAGACATACAGCTCATGTCTGTATTTAATGCCAGCAGAAAAATACCATTAGTCATTTTACTAAAGGAAGTTAAAGTCACAGTGATATCCTTGATTATCTGAACACCGTTCATCTTCCTTCCCCCAAACCAGATTACATAAAAACAGTAAGTGAAGATTTTACAAAAGCAGCTAAAACACAACTCTGACCCTTACCATTTGTACATACAGAGTGCTCCAATTTAGAATGTGTTTGTTCTATGTATCGGACATGGAGATTCTCCTTTTTTCGTAGTCGGTTAATGGCAGAAAATGAAAAGGATGTTATTGGTGAATCTGGGATAATGTTTTCCTCACATTCAAGCTCAGCCACTTGATCCTGTCGATCATTTCTAGAGCAAAACAACAAATTAAAAGAGAATAAATCTGTAAATATAAAACATCTACTAAATATCTGTTAACTATGGTAGAATATATATGCAAAGATGAAAGAGATGCTAAACCTTGTATCTAATGTTCTAAAGTTAGAGACCAGAGAAGTATGCAAATAAGTCAGTACAAAGTGAGGAATATCACTAGAATTCTTAATCTAAACTATTTGAAACATTTGGAATTGAAGTAGAAGGTACAGATCACAGTGTTCTGAGGTAAAAATAAAGGTATTTTGAATGGCAAAGAAGCCACACAGCGTGAGGAAAGGTATGCAAAAGTGTATACTTGTGTTGCCTAAGGGAAAGCTGGAATTACAGGATACCCTGAGTGAATGTGTCCATAACCAAAGAGAAAAAGAATTAAGGTTTCAGAACATAAAAGGATGTGATAATTTAACAAGAATGTACAAGACTGATTGGAACAGGAAGAAAGAAAGGAAGTCAGTTAGACAGGAGTGTAAAAGAGCAGGCAAGATTCTGTGGTCTGAACTGCGATGCTCACACATGTATGGAAAGGAAACGACCAACGTTAAACTATGTGGCAGTGGAAACAAATGGTACACAGGACGGTAATGCTGACATGCAAACTACCAACTGTTGTTGTGGGTTTACATTTCCAGGACATGTCCAAAGTGCTTTATTATGACTTTAATTATTACTATGATTGTATAAAATATTATTTTACTCTTATTTTGCAATTAGGAGATAAAGAAATAAAATACAGTCACTTATTCCAATAGTAAAAGAGCTAGGACTGAAATTTAGCGTAGACTCTGGAGTAAGTTACTCTTAGCACAGCTCCCGAGTCTAAAGACCAACCACAGTTGGCGTCTAGCCCTGCTTCTACTGAGCTCTGCTTACCCCATCTCTCAACACAGCAGTCACAACAGTCCTAGTAAAACTCAAGTCTTATCAATGAAATATGATCACAACCCTGCACATCTTTCCACTTCACTGAGAATACATGTCTGAGGTTCCCCAAACATGCTAAATATACTTCTGTCTTAGGCTCAGTGCTTTAGCCATTCTGTTTGGAGTGCCCTTGCTCACATGGATACTCATATCCTTTATGTCTTTGTGGTAATTTCATTCCTTACTACCATATTAATGAAGTAGGACCTAACTATGCAGGCCAAGCTGGTCTCAAATTTTTCCTTCTGCCTCAGCCTCCTGAGTGCTTGGATTACAGGCATGCTTCACTGTGCTTGGCCTGTGCTAGAGTTTTAATGTTAAAATTGCAAGTCCTTTCCTTAAAGTAGTCTCCTTCTGGTTCTTCTGTTTATCATAAAAATGCTACCTGACAAAGTATGTAACTTATGATTTTTATTGATTACCATGAAGAATTACAACAGTCTAAAGAACAAGTGGGTAGTACACAATTTGTTGAATGACTGACATTTTCAGGCTTCACTAAAGAAATAAATCTGTGATGATCTCAGCAACTGTTCTTGCCTAACTCGATTCAGGACCAATGACACCTAGAAAAATTGGGTCTGGATTGAGTTGTAATGACCTATGCCAAACCACTGTTGACCTTATTAACTAATCAATAGTACTATTCTGTCAACCATTTAATTTTTAAAGACCAAACTAGTTATATTATTTGAAAATTAATTTGTTACATGACTTCAAAGAACTACTTAAGAATTTTATAAACTACAATCACCAGAGATTGATAGAAGGCTGGCGAGATGAGTCGGTAGGTAAAGGTGCCTGTTATGTGAACTAGCAACCTTAACACATGTAAAGATGGAAGGACAGAAATGACTGTACAAAGCTGTCCTCTGACCTCCACAAGTGTACCATGATGCACACATATATACACACACACACACACACACACAAATAAATCTACGACAAAGACAAATGTTTACCTAACAAATATTTACACTTTAATTTCCTGAATAAAATCAGCATTATTTGTTATCTATAACTCTTTAACATTATAAAAGACAACCCTAGAACTAATATCTAATTTTTTCTCATTGATAAAAATCATTGTGTGTGTGTGTGTGTGTGTATAGACACACACACAGGCACTAATGTGTATATCATGTTTTGATATGTTGATGCTGTGGAATGATTAAATCAAGCTGACTAGTAAATTCACTTTTTAACCCATTTTATAAAGTAAAACATTTAAAACCTATATTTGTACCAAACTTTAAATATGCAATGTGTTATATTTTAGTTACCATTGTTACATATATTTAACATGTAATTTTTAATAACTTAATAGTAGTATAAAAACAAAAGTTAGATCCTTGCAAGTTAATGGAGTGTAAAACTCTGGTGACCTAGCTTCTGCTTGACTTCACTTCTGATACCTCAAAACAGCTGGCTGGCTCACCTTACTCTTTAATTTGTTAACTGTCCTTCATGAAGGCTCTTCAGAGCGCCATTTAAGTTTTTGCTTAGTGATCCAGGTAGGATCTAAACACAGAGCAAGGCTGCCAGCACCTCATCTTTGTTTCTTTTTACTAATGCATGTATAGCCAATATTAAGTAAAATCAAACATACATATTAATTTATCTTTTCTCTGCCCTCTACTTGCAAATTTGTTATTTTAAATATAAATGCAGGACTTTAGAGACATGACTCTAATAACAAAGAAATAATAAAGGTTTCTTTTCTTTTTTTTTAAAAGATTGATTGATTGATTTATTTGGTGTACAGTGTTACCCTATAGGCTAGAAGAGAGTACCAGAAATAATAAAGGTTTCTTTTCCTTTTTTTAAAAAGATTTTATTTGTTTGTTTGTTTATTTAT